>NW_022601408.1:3498121-3604861 GCF_009176505.1 Sitodiplosis mosellana
TCTCTCTCTCTCTCTCTCTCTCTCTCTCTCTCTCTCTCTCTCTCTCTCGCGCCCAATTAACAGTTTGTGCATGGATTTTTTCCCTTTCGCATTCAAAAACAAAAACCGACAATAACATACGAAAGACGTCGCATGTAGAATATTGCATGAAGAATATCGTATGAATAAAACGGAAAAAAGGTGTTGAAAAGAATAACAAAAAATAATCTGATTGCTATTGTATGCCTTTCGCATGAAACATATTACTCACGACATATTTTACGCATACTCGTATACGGTATATATAAAAGAACATCTCTCATATAGACACACATTTTAATTGTGAAAGTTTTCATGTGATGCATATATATGCATTTTTCAATAATTTTATTTTTTATCTTTGAAACGCATGTGATGCATACATATGGAATCGTGAGTGCTAAATATGATTTGGCTTGAATTGCAATGCAATCGTACACCTTACACATGGAAATGCCGAGTCGAATGATAGCAATAATAATAATAATAATAATAGAGTAATTTCTGTTTTGTGTCTGTTGGCAATTGAATAACTGTGAAAGATGTATAAAATCCGTGTTTTGTGTGCCACAAGCAAAAGTTTCGATGTTTGGGCACGAGCAATTGAATGAAAAATTATTTTGATGGCGTGAATTTCATGAAATTCATTCAAATATTTGAACGAAAAAATCATCTATACACTTGCGATTATGAAGCGCTACCATAATGACGACGGGAGTACTGTTCGGTGGAGAGTCTTACGTCGTTTTTTTTTCTGCCTGCTCATTTACTACTGAGAATCGGATGAATTACGTAATTGCTGGACGATTCAACAATTATCACACTTGTTATTGAACATTTGAAAAAATCCCTATGCGCAATTATTGAAAACGCTAGGAAAATTGCGGGAAAAAAACCATAATACATGTGCATGCCAACATCCGCTATCCGTGAAACGATTGAAACTGCGTTCATTTATTTTTCCATGACCCTGGCTCTGGAAATATGTTTGCATAAACAGTTTCGATCATTATCATCAGCTTGAATTTATAACAACGGATCAGTGCCAGTATGGATAAGAATGTAATTACAGACACATCATTTAGTCCAAGGCGTACAGCAATCGATGTTTTGCTAACACAATTTATTGAAATTTGATCAATGGGTCAGTCGAATGCTTTAGGTCAGTCAACTATAGCATGTCTGATCCGGTCGGTTGCTAAATTGCCGAGAAAAAAAAAAAAAAGAAATAAAATCAAACAAAATTGCAACGAAAAATGGAGAGTTTGCTGCATACCTTACATGGTTACTAATATTTATCTTGCGAGTGTTAAAGTAAATAGAAATTTATTGCCATACAATGCGACACGTTCATCGGCGCTCTCTTCAAACGTTCGAGCAATTTGTTCTTCAGTTCACTTGACACTTTTCGTTAACAGAATATTTAAAAGTGACGGACTTTCATCAAAGTAAATACTTTTTCTTACGTTGATACTATTCCGGCGAATCCGAAAGTAAGGGCGGCAAAATGTCAAGTCATCATAAGTTATTAAATGTGATACGTGCTTGAAAGCGAAATTTTTTTTTATGGGAGCGTTTATAGCTATTTTCACTGAAGATGTCCAAAAATGATTGGCTCTCAGCGTGAAACGAAAGCACCGAATAGAATTCATCCAATCTAATTAGATTGAGATTCAAAGATTGAAAGTGAAACAAACCAAGCGCGAGGAATAAGCCGAAAATGGTTTTCATTTTCGAATATATGTTCAAGTTTGAAGAAAATTAAACGAAGAAGAAAAAGAATCCGCCAATTAGAAATGGTTTATTGTTCACGCGTTATGCATCGCACCAAGTAAACGGATGGTCAACCGGATGGAAATTTAAAAAAATTTTCCCCATTTTTTACAGCCTTAATCTTCCGCATTTCTCAAACGGTGGATATCATGCAGCGAACAATTATCCGCTTACACGCAACCTATTTGCATTGCTAAGCATTGTCAATTGAATGACAATCAGATTTTTGATTCGGAATCCAAACGGTGTTTGTTTTATTTATACAAAGTTATAGATACCTTACGGCATTTCGAGGCGTGTATTATTCGAATTGTGGCAATATTCTTTGTTTGGTGCGTATGTGAACGTAAAATGTGTGATGAAATATCCATATAATGGATTGTTTATTCAATCCATTGTCTTGTGGAGAATACGCATAAGAAATTAAGTAAACAAAATATGTTTATTTTTCTTCAAATATTCTATGAATTTTTTGAAGAACAAAACAAAAAACGGAAAATTCGAAGCTTAAACTCGTTCCAGTGACCCATATCCAATAGAAATACTGCGATGACCCAATTACTCGACGCACACTTTTATTTAGTT
The DNA here is from genome assembly GCF_009176505.1 of Sitodiplosis mosellana. Taxonomy (NCBI): domain Eukaryota; kingdom Metazoa; phylum Arthropoda; class Insecta; order Diptera; family Cecidomyiidae; genus Sitodiplosis; species Sitodiplosis mosellana. The sequence continues at coordinate 3,500,498 of NW_022601408.1, forward strand.
TATGAAAAGGAATGCACTTTTTTTTTTTCTTTGAATGTTCATTCACCAGAGATTATTAACAATCTTTGTTTAAATCCACAAGCATTTTTTTCAACGCATATAAATGGATGAATTGAATGCAAACGCTAAGGTTGTTTTGTGAGTTGCCAGAGAGCAATAAAATTATAATGCACGAAATGACTTGAGAAAAAATAACACCGAAATGAAACAAAAAACGTAGAAAAATAAAAATGGGAGAAGAAGAGTTAAAGAATAAAAATTATGTTTCGTTAAAATGGTTAGATTGTCTTCACACAAGTGAGTTTTGTTTATCTTTTGAAAGGGTACCTATATGTGGATGGACATGGGCATGATATTTGGATTTCTAGAATCCGGTTTTTCTTCTCATGGGCATGTGAAGTTTTTTTTTATTAGTCTTTAACGATGACACATCGACGTGTTCTTGATAAAAATCAATCGGTATGGAAAAGCTACGCCAAAATAAATAGGTTTCAAAACAAATTAACAACTGTTCCTCGAATCAACCAACCGCGAACATTCAAAAATCACTGAGCGATAAGAAATGTAAACCATTTGAATGAGAATAGCAGAGAATACATCATCAATCGAAACAATAAAGAAACAAAACCATTTCACGTCTATAACAAACGAGATGAAAATGAATCTTACGTTATTTTTGAATCGCAAGAAGGAAAAGAATTAGGTAGTAGTTAAAAAAAAAACGAACGGTTAAGATTGCTTTTAAATGCTAATGTGGCACTCTTATCTTTACAATAACAGTCGTAATGATGCAACATAAGAACCAATGATATAATTCCGCAATCGTCAGAGCTTGATTTGGGTAAAAAGTGGTTTTGATTTGATGTTCGCACGGCATTTTCATTTAATTTCTCTGTAAAATATTATTCATGCTAGAAATTATTTGAGTGATTTGAATGGTGTTACGTGTTCGCTGTCCATTTCCTAGTTCGAGTTAAGAAAAAGTGAGCAAAAAAAAACGAAAAGAAATGCAAAAGTTCAATAATCAAATCAAATTATCGGGCAAATTCATATCGTTCCTGCTGTCCTGAAATGTATTACATCAATGAATGATTCAATGTAATAAGCCGCTCGCCAACAGCGTGCGTCATTGGTTACTAACAATCAAAATTAATAAATCATCGAAAAAATCAGCACATAGCTTAAAATTTACGATTCATTTTTTCACTTGATTTATCTCCGATGCTTCTCTATTCATTTTGTGCCGCACACACTTTCCGTCAAATCAACAAATCACATTTGACTTGTGGAATTGTTAATGAATTCGTCAAAATCTAACATGCCAGCGTGATAGAGCCGAGACATGGAAATTATCCAATTAGACGCGATCATTTGTAAATGAGTTAGCACAAGTACAAAGGCGTGTAGCAATCAATAACTACCGGCTGGCATAATGTTTTGTTGTTTTTAGATCATTTTTGATTGGTGTTGATCGAAATTGTTACGCAGAAGTAGCTGAGTGAATAAATACCCTGGATAAGAGCTCTTTGTTGATGCGGTTGAATACAAGTAAACCGGTCAGACGGCCCGGTCGAAGGCACATTCACGCCCATCAAACAAATGTATACACCGAATCAGCACCGCTTATAATTGCTTTGACCCAATTTCACTCTTTAAGATTTGATCCAATTAGTTTTATGTTTCACCGATAAAACAAACATAAGAGAGAGAGAGAGAGAGAGAGAGAGAGAGAGTGAAAAGTACACGACCACAAACCACCTAAAGTTTCATTGAAGTATTATTTGTTTAGGTCTTGGCTCAAGTTGAGTAAAAACAGAACTTAATTACATTTGCCGCATGTTTACAGTGAAGTTTATCACCATGAATTTCCCACATTCATTCTGATGCTTCTCAAGTTATATTATTTGCACGCGGCATCGCATAGGGTCCATGGCATAAATAATTTTTGCGTCGGAAAATGCGTTCAGCCTAGAATAAGTTCATGTTTGTAGCAATCTAATTGGAACGATGATTTATATGCACAGTATCAAATGGAGAAAAAAGAACAAATGACAAATAATGTCACTGTTATGTTTCACTTCTCATCTCGATAGCAATTTCATCTCTCCATCCGTCTGTCTGCTCTCATTGTGTTCACTTTTTCGGTTTCTCTCATTTTGGCTCATGTATATTCCATATTCCCCAGCATATACGGGTTACATGTGTTTGATAAGTCATTTTTTACTACAATTTTTCTTCTCTTTCGTTCTGTTTGATATTTTGGGAAAGAAAGTTCCCATTTTTCCTACCATTACGCTGAACCGCACCAAATTTTCACCGGTCACCAAAACTATTTATATAATCACAAGTTGTGGTGCAGAGTGAAGTCATTTATGCAGAAAATCTGCTGATTAGCGTACGTCTTTGAATTTTCAGTTCGAATCAAGAAACAAAAAATTATCAAGCAGTCAGCCTAATATCTCGATTTTTCTCAATTTTTTCGATTGGTTAACTTTGTGCACCATAAGTTAAAAAAAAAAAACAGAACGCAATTCAATTAAAGGCAATTTGAACGCGAGTACATCGAAATTGAATAGAAATCTTAGAAAGGGCAAAGAAGAAAAGTGCTGGAAAGTGAAGAATATCGTGATTATTTGTTTCAATTCTGCTTTTTGTTTAAAAGGAGTAAATCGGGCCATTTCCAAATTAAGGTGAAGATCTCTAAAGCATTGTGCGGCATAGTAATTACAGTGAAAGAATCAATTCGAATCAAACCGAATGTAACTTTGAAAAAGAAAAAAATCTATAACAAACAACAAAGGAACGGCTCAAGCTGTTTTTTTTCTTTCTTTTTGGAATTGAAGAAGTGAAACACGATCGAATGTTGAAATGTCAAGCACAAACACTCATTGGCGATGCACACGTTGATGCTGTTAAGAATTTGACCGAATTTTTTTTTCAACTCAAAGTTCATTACTACGTGATTCTCTTATAGTGAATAATTGAGCGTGCGTGTAACCGATTTTAATTGGTATCATTTTGACTTTGATAGAGAAAGATAAAAATGAAGATAAAAAAAAGTAGCCGCATTAGCTTTTTTCTCCATTGCGTCTTTAATTTTGGTTTTTCTCAAATTCGTTTCATCACATAATCATTTTTGTCACAGTTAAAAGCATTTTTATTTACGAATGTAATCAAGAAGTGGAAATCAAATGAACAACAGAAAAACCAGATCATTTCAATTTATTCATGGGAATGAAAATGAAAAGTGTTTTGATCCATTAGAATACCATTATAGCTTGAAAGGTCATTAAATAAATGGGAATACCCAAAATTGAGCAATAGAAAGACCACTCATCTGGAATGTTTCGAAATGAGAAGGGAAAACAATAAATACATATAATTTGAAGTACGACATATTTCTGGTCACGTTGTTCAATCATTCAAGCACTAGAGATTTCTTTGAGATGCCTAGCATGTTTTGCGACAGAAAAAATTTCACAAATAACACGTTGATTGTGTCGTAATTCGATCGCAATGGTCATTTCTTTTTCTTGGAAGTAAAATTTATGCGGTTAATATGAATTAATCGAATACTAACCTGAATATCATACGCTTTTTTACGATCCTTTCAGATTAGACGAAAGAAAGTTTGACAGATTCAGAAATTTAAAAAAGAAAGAAACTCCCAAGAAACTTAACAATAATGGGATCGATAATTCCAAAACAGATTATCACACTGTTGGTAATCTATGCATTTCTATTCGTGCACGTGCATGCAGCAATAATCAATGGAACCGCTGCATCCGAAGATCGAGCATTCAAATCAAATGAAATTGGTAAGTGCATAATTTTGTTTAACTCAAATTATTCAGGGCTGGAATTCTAAGAATTCTACCAAAATCGTTCGGAATTATTTTTTTTCGTACATAAGACCATATTGGAGTGAAAGAGAGAGATTCCACTATTTTTCAGCTTCCCACCGGAATTATTTCTCACACAATCCACTGTTCCTTGAGTTTTAATCCACTCTTCCTTGAGTTATCGGAATAATTCCGGTGGGAAGCTGAAAAATAGTGGAATCTCTCTCTTTCACTCCAATATGGTCTCATACCTCGAGCATGCTTTTGTATCTTTGCCAAAAATGGTTCTGTACTAAGCTGAAAAAACTTAGCTAACAATTTAAAATACATTGCGCCCCGCAAACCATCTAGATGGCGCCACAAGAAAATTTGGTTCTTATACGAGGTGTATGCTCAAGATATGTATGGTCTTATCTACGAAAAAAATAATTCCGAACGATTTCGGTGGAATTCTTAGAATTTCAGTCCAGTCATAATGCTTTATGTGATTTCGGCTATTGTGAAGCGAATAAATTTTCAAAGAAATAGTAGAGTCGCTAGCTCGTTTCGTTTGATTTGGCCTACAAACAATATTCCAATTGACGTGAAAAAATGCAATAATTTTTCTATATATCTTTTTCAAAGAAACCGGTCGAACCTTCGGAACAATCAAGAGATTCCAAGCGGCACTGTTGCCCATCATGTACAAATTGGGTGTGATGTCTGCAGTTATCATGATGACATTATTCCTGGCATTCAAGGGTGTTTTCATCGGAACGCTGATTTTAGTATTGAATATCACATTTTTTGCACTCAAATTTGGATCGTACTTGAAACACGATCAGGGCCATTATTTTGCACATCCACACGGTGGATGGACGCAGCCAGTTCATCACGGTCATGGTTGGGGACCACAAAAAGATGTACATTTGCATATACACAATGCACATGGTAAGCCAGACTTTAGTATTCCGTACAGCACGTTGAGCGGAAGTGGTGGTTGGGATACGCAAGGTCATTCTGGTCATTCAAGTTCTGTTGATCCATCCTGGAGTACTGGTGGTAGCTATGTTCACTCTGGCCGAGGATTTTCCGGTGACGATTTAACACCATATGCTGGCGCTATGTTGGGCAACAGACGTAGCACCGACAAAAGCAGCGCACCCAAAGTGATGGAGAAAAGAAGCGATCAACAGCCTACCATTGTGATGGCACAAACCAAACACGCTGTAACACCATTTAATTACTTGAATAAACAAAATAGACGAAAATAAGTGTCATACAATGATGATGATGACGTCGATCGAAATTGAAAAGTGCAAAGAAAGAGTTACTTCTATTGATTGATCAAATAAAAAACGAAATCCGCAGTATTTCGATGCAAAGATTAATTATTACATAAAACCCATTTTAAGTATGTCGACGTTTTTATTTTCTTTATTATCTTTCCTTCATTTTCATTTGGATTATGTTTTAATTCAACAAAAAGAAAATAAAACACACCATTTTTGCACGCCTGTTTATACCTATTATTCATCCAGAAATTCCATTCCAATAGGGAAAACAAAAATATTTTAAACATGATGAAATTAATTATAACACAAGACATCTTTAACAAGCATTCATTGATCATGAAATTTAAAAAGAAGAAAAACATATAACAGCAACAGTAAAAAACAATTATAATTGAATATCAAACCAGGTAAAAATACAAACGTTCGTTCATTGGATGATAGGTGTTAACAGCGAGCGACTCATACTTTCAAAGAATTTTAAGATGATTAATTTATAAATAATAACCAAAATTATTCAGGTTTATTTTGAAATTAAGATGAACTAATTACAATATTGAACGGTATGATTTGAATATAAGTGAATCATCGGTATTTCAGAAACACAAACACAAACCGATCAAACGCTGGAAAGTTGTATAAATATTTTTAACACGTAAGCTCTAACTTATTTCAACTTATTTATTAAAATATGTAATAAATTTGTGCGTTTTTTTTGTACGGAACCAATGTATTTTCTCTTTTTATCCCGGTGTTAATTTTAACGCATTCTCTTCGTTACTCTTTTCACAGCAGAGCGATGTCAAAACAATTATTCAGTTTTTGTCGGTAATTTCTGTTAATACGTTTTTCTCTAGGTTTCTTCGTAGTCGTAATTGTTGAGCGTTATGTTCTTTGGTTCAAAGCCATAAACGAAATGAAGAGTGAAAGTTTATGAGAATGGCGAAAGTTCGTGGTTCACTATACGTCGTTTGTTTTTTTTTTTTTTAACTTATATTAAAAGAATACAAAAGAATTCATTCATGTTGGTAATTATAGGAGAGAGAGAGAGAGAGAGAGAGAGAGAGAAAGAGAGAGAGAGAGAGAGATAGAGACAAAATTTGATAATTAAATAATCCGTAACAAATTGAATACACCAGCTTTTTTTCTGTATTTCATAAATAACTGTCGTAAGGCAGTAATGCCAAACGTACAAATCGTTGGATTTCTTGACGCATTACTTTTAGTTTTTACACTTACTTAACTTACTCTGTGCGATCGAACGGGTATTTTTTTTTATTACCAAATTAATGTGATTGAGAAAAAGGATAAGTGATGCACTCAGATAACAGAATTAGAAAGAAAGCTGTTTGTACTTGTTGTGCCTGCTGCAACTATATAATCTATTAGTGACGTGCGAAGTTCATAATTTGTTACATTGTGGATTAATATTTGAAAAATTCACTTAGCACTCACGTCAAATCAACCACCAACTTGAATAAATAATGAAAAAAACGAAACTTCTTATTCTGACATAAAACAAGAATAAATTTTTGATTCATTTTTTCATTATTCATTCAATACTGGCATAGTACGAATTGAATTACCTACGAACTTATTCCACCATCTCCGCTGACGCTGAAAAAATCGACAAAATCGATATAGGCAGATCATCTGGGGAGTATTGCATGTTACAATAAATACTAATTGTTGTTGAGGCAGGCTTTGCAAAGACATAATAACAGAAAAGCTGTAATATTGCTTTGTTTTGGACATTCGTCTAAGCATCAAAGATAATTGCAGCCAGCACACGCGCTCCGCAATGAACTGTTCGACGCAAGTGAACACACGGGGTTAATTACTCTTGACTATGACTGTGACTTACACTTTGTGAACTTGAATATTTACCGACACCATAGGTACTTGCGATATGTCGATATGACGCCGATGTTTGATTGTGTGCAATTTATTTTGTATCTTCCATGATTTGCACCAAAATAAGATAACCGTTTCGCCATTTCACATTGTTCCGGATCCAAAATGGTGTGTATGATAATTACTTTTTAAATTATTATGATAATCGATCATTGCAATCACAGCGCAAAGTCTTTATCGTGATCATAAAAACACCATACTACGGACTAATTAGAGGTAAGCATACAAATAACAATGTGAATAATAAGCGAGAGGGAAAAAGAAAACAGACAAACATCTCGATTCTTTTAGCGAATCAGTACCTCGCAAGCAATTATAAGCAATTATAATATATCAATAAGTATAAAAACACAACTGGATTTGCCACCAAATTGTGTTGAGAAACAAAAAACTAAACCAAACGATGTCCGCGTATCAAAACTGTTTCACTTATTTTGTATGGATTGAAACACGCGCACTGATAACAAGTCTATTGCGACTTAATCTAATATTTTTGGTACAAATCACGAAATAAACTCTCAAATTAAAAAAAAAAAAAACAACAAATCAGCCAAAAAATGGTTGTCAAAATTCATGACTGAATGAATTCTAATCGAAAGCAAAATGAATGTAAATAAAACCATTTATGAAATCCAACTAAACAATATAACTTGGTAATTTTCATTCAAATCAAATTGTCTGAAAAGTAATGAGATTATTCTCAGTTAGTTGGTGTGAGCATCGATGCATAGAATGACAATAAACAAGTGAAGGAGGAATAGCTGATACACAAATTATCAGCAAATTGTTTAAGTAATTACATACTCTCATTTGGATCGTTGATGCCGAAGGTCAGATCAAAAGGTGGTTTTGTACATTATTATACAATTTTTGACCAAAACTTCATAATCATTGCATCGAAATTCTATACAAGATCACCGGTTCACTTTTGTTTAAGCTAATTGCAACGAAGCGCCAAACGTTCTTTTTCTACACACACACACACACACACATATATATATATATATATATATATATATATAGAGGATACACCGATATAGAGGATATATATATGATTCAATGTTTTGCAACGAAATAATGATATGTTATTATCGGGTGGGTTAAGGAAAATCCATTCGTCATTTTCGTCCGTTTTGTGTGTTGGGGCCCCCCCCCCCCCTACTAATTGTTTGTTTGTATATGTTGTACGGTTCATTTCAATGCGACAATCGTGAAATACTCTCTTCTACTAAAGCACACCATATCGACATGCCACGTGAAGAGTACAGAGAACACTGTATTCATTTCAATGTATTGCCAATCAATATCTGGCATACAAATAGCATCGCAGCTTGGTGATAAAGTCTCCTAATAACAGACAATAGCAATCACATAACTGCAGTATTCCTGTGGAATACTACGACTCCGTTCTGAGCAAATGCTTTCAGCATTGCTTTGAGTGATCAGTCCTCTTAGCGATCTTGACGAATTCTAACCGACCTAACAAAACACTCCTGGTGTTTGTTTTTTTTTTAAGCAATTCGGAGACTCTTCTACTTGGAATTGTTCTAATTGTTTTCAAGTGCTTGATTGATTTCTTTGAGTTTTCATTTAGTTATTTATTATTTACAAATTGTTATCAAATTTTGGAATAAAACCGAAAAAGTAATCATGCTCAGGCTGCTACTTTCGTTTCTTGCGGTCCATTTGAGCAATCAATATGTGGGAGCATATCTATTTAACAGTGAGTTTTTTTTTTTGTTTATTATGTGCATCAAGTGAGATTTTCATGTTCATCTTAAGCGAGTGACAAATCGAATTTAAAAATTTATTTTGGTTAAATAAGTTGTGTCCTTATGTGAAAAAATGAATTGTTATTGTTAAAGTGGTTTTCTTCACATACACTTATCGGATTAGATCTAACTCCAAGTAAAAGTTGTTCATGATTTCATAAATGTATAAATGAATGAATAAATAGTAGATTTTATTCATTCTACTGCTAAGTAATTCTTAAGGGTGTACATGTATAAGAACATTTTGACGTACAAAAAAATAACTGAAAATGTTCAAATATCAAACAGTGACTGAATATCTGCGAATGCCGGTGATGTCCAGGATGGATGACTACGACAAGTGCTTTCTGGATATTAAACCTGGTACAAAGGCCACATACTGTATGATCACCTCATTGATCAAACCAAATGAAAGCTCTGAGATTTGGCAGATTGTCAGCGTACGTACTATGTTAATCTATAAATATTGAATTATTCCAACGTTTCCCCCTTGCGTTTCACTTGTTTTTAGTATTGTATCGTGAGTGTAGATAATTTGTTTTCCAATCAATAAATAAAAAAAAAATCTGTCTATAGACCTGTTCACACTAATCGTGAGAATATGAATCAAAACTGTAACATGCAATGAAATTCACAAGTTAGAGAAGAAAAAAAAACAAGCAACAAACATGCAGACGTCTAGAGCAAACAAGACGATGTTTGAAAAGAAATGCATTTTACAAAAGACTTGGTCGATGGATATTTCTCATGCAACTTTTGTTCACTCGTAAAATTTTTTTCATATCATCAGACGGCGAAATAAATGTGAATATCAATTTATCGACTATCAAAAGATGAAATCATCAATCAAACGAACTGATTAACCAGATTCTATTTGCAATTCTATAACTGTATCACATTTGAAATTACAGAGAAAAAGCATGACTACGAAAAGCAGTATAAAACGGAAGAATAGAATTTCATAACATTTTTGATTACAATGTTGAATTCCACCACGAAAACCCCAGTCAATGTTGATAGATAGTTTACATAAAACAGCATGTCATAGAAGAAACGATTTTTCTTTGAAGAATTTTTTTTTCTATTTTCATTTTAAAAGATAAAATGCTATGTATTTTTTGCTAAAAAAAAAAATTCCCCACTTCGTCATTTAATTACTGCTTTTATATTGTTTTTGTTTAGCAAGGATTTCATGAATCAATTATTTTTCGTACTCTGTACAAAAGCAGAAATCTAAAAAGTGCGCTATCACTGGTTTTAAATGTTCTTTGACTGCAACGACATTTTATTTATACTCTCTGAATTTAAGCAATTAAGTAGAAAACATTTTATTTTGCAGCGTTTGTACTGCAATGCCATAGCGCAAATATTCTGATCTTTTCAAGCCCATTGGATGCACGTCCATGAATATAACGGAAATGTTGACGACTAGAAAACATATAATAATTACTAGCATTATTATTAAATTATTAATTTCATTCGATGAAATTGTTTTTATTTACAGAAATATTCATCAGATAGGAAGCGTATGTATCGCCATGATCGATTGACGCGTGGTATTTGTATGGATTGGTGTAAAAAGCAAATGAACTACTTTGATTATGATACCAGGAAAACGTACTATATAGACAATTTTTACAACGATACGGACATCTATAAGGATCCAAACTTCCACACACGTGCTCTAGTTGATCGTGCACGATACTATCAATATGCTACCGAATGTGTAAACTATGAACTAAAGAAGCAGTACGGTTTAATGGCTCAATCGCAAATAAGATACTGCATTACGAACAAAGATACAGTCCAAACGACAAACGGTATGTGTGTGGTATTAGAAGCAGATGATACATTTTTGTTTTCATTCGATTCCATTTACCTTTCCAGACACTCTTGATGTATTCTTTGTCGTTCTTTGTATTGTTTTGGCTCTTTTGGTGGTGTTGTCGACGAGCTATGATTTTCATTTGAAGCGAAACAATTTGCCACACTTGTGCAATCGTGAGCACTATAAACGATCGGTTGATGGCAATGCTAGTAAGTGCTTTCGTATGCTCTTTACAACCTTTTAATTTTGTTCTTCTTGATCACAACATTACAGAAGTAATGAAATGAAAATGATGAGAATTAATGAATCAAAATGACTAAATTATGAAAATTTAATTGAATTTGATGGATAAGATGTGATTTGTCACCGGGCCAAGTACAAACGAATTTTGGCCATTATTTTTCATTGCTCATTTCATTAAATTCAATTTACATAGTTCACATAAGCCATTGCTTATGTATTAGCTTCAGGGTTGATTTGAATTATAAATGATACTAGTTGTATCACATGAAATATGTATGAAATTTACACGGTCAATAACAGAAATTTGGTAAATATTTAATGCTAATATACTGGCCAATCGCGCGCACATACACAAATGCCGCACAAAACCTACTGTGTACGCAACCGTTTGCGCGCGAGAGAAGTGTGTGCGATATGCTAGTATATTAGGCAGAGAATTAGATATACTGAATGCTAAGCTATGCTATCGCTTAGCCTTGGTCGAAACCAAGTTTCGAATAGTTGTGATGGGGTGTCAATTACAGTGCGATAAAAGCCATTCGTATTGTCACGATCAAATTAAATTGATATCAAATCATCTTTTTTTAAATTTTTGTTTCCGCCGTTCTTCCTTCTTCGGTGTGTGTGTGCGCCTATTTATACTATTTTGATATTTTCCATTGTGCAGTGACCTTGTTACTGTGCTTTTCACTTCCGAGAAATTGGTACAAGCTGACAACGGAGACACAGAATTCAGAATTGTCCAGAGACCTGCGAGCGATAAACGCTTTTCGGACGTTCTGCATGTTTGGTGTGATATGTGCGCATTGTGCACTGGCAAACAATATGTGCCCACAGCTAAACCCCTACTACATCGAACAAGTAAGGCATTCATTCATTCATACATTTCTAATGCAAACAGTTGGTTGTTGTCGTACTTTGATTTTCAGAGACTTAATTTTCGGTTTTACTTGACAGAAATATTTCGTCACCAGTCACATGATTATTATCAACGGCGCAAATGCCCTGCAAAGTTTCTTTGCCATCACTGGATTTCTCATTGCCATACAATTCATGGACTTGCGAGAAAAACACAAATTCAAATTTTCGTTCTTTTGGAAAGCCATATCCTACAGATATTTGAGGTAAAATGAAATATTCGAGAAAAATCATTTGTCATAACCGAATTCATGCCGTTCTATTGCAATTTGTGATTAGATATACACCGGTCTACTCATTTATTTTGCTGTTTAACGCAACATTTTTGTATAAGCTTCGAGAGGGTCCATCTTGGCCCATTTTGGCAGACACAGAACGGCTTGCGTGCCGCAACAACTGGTGGACTAATATGCTGTATATTAATAATTTTGTAAATGGAAATGAACCGGTATGCTTCAAAATCAAGTTCATTTGAATGGCATTCCTCGTGAACCACACCTTATTTCTTTATCTCTTTCTCGCACCTATAGTGTATGCAACATGCATGGTATTTAGCAACCGATTATCAATTGGTTATTTTTGGTACCCTCGTTCAAATGATTATTTGGAAATTCACCAAATGGACAAAACCAATTTTCGCATTTGTATTTGCGATTTCATTTTTAATTCCAGCCGTTATAACCTATATATACCGTTTTGAAGGGACATTCATGGCTGCACCAGAAACCACTAGGTACGCTCATTGGTACGATGAGCAATACCACACGATTTACATTCCATTCTACACAAATATGGGTAGTTCGGTTCTTGGAATGATAGCTGGTTTACTCTATTGCAAACACAAACAGGGTCACATCGATTTAACCAAGTCCAAAGTTTGTCAGCCTTTTGTTCTCGATTTTATTTCGACACTTCTTGAACTATGTAATTTATTTTATATTTCATTGAATAGGTTCTGCCGATACTTTGGTATAGTTTGCTGCCAATCGCTTTTATGGGCCTTTGGTCCGGTCACATTTTCTATGCAAATGAGTTCGAAAAGCCGGCTATTTGGATTGCTATTTATGCAGCATGCATGAAAAGTTTATGGGGAGTATTCGGCGCAACTCTTGTTCTTGGATCTGCATTGAATACTGGATGTAAGAAATGCTTGTTCCATTTTGTTGTTGGTAATTTTTCACTCAGTGGTTTATGAATCTTTCATGTGGTGGTTGATGTCGGTTTCAGGGGTTTTCAAGAATATATTGAGAATGCAAGCGTTTCGAACGATGGGGCGCCTGACATTCGGTGCGTATTAAATCCGATCTATTTTGGTTGATTTTTTTTTTACTTTCTTTGAAAAATATTTCCTTACAAATATCTGCGTATTTCACAGGTGCATATTTGATTCATCCATCGGTTATACGTCTATCGTACGGCTCTATGCGTCATCCATTTTTTGCGGACGATTTCAAAGTGGTAAGTATATACTACCTACTCATTGTGTGTGTGTGTATTCTCCACATAAAGAACATCTACTTTACATGTTCATCCATTTAAATCTGCTCGATTATTTAATACTAGTTTGCCCTGATTTTTTTCACAGTACGATAGTACGGTGTCTGCATTTGTAACATCCTATGCTTTATCATTTTTCGTATGTATGTTAATTGAAATGCCATTTTCTATCATACAAAAACTTTTGTTCAACCGAAACGGAGATAATCGTCGAACCGAAAAAACAATCTACGAAACTACAGAAACCGAAGCGATCAAACTGTCAAAAAAAATTGCCGAAACGGAAGAGAAAACCATAAAATCGTTTAGCTAAAGTCAAAGCTAGCGCATGTACTTTCATCGATCGTATATTTACTACTAAAATCCCAAGAGAAGCGGCAAATATATTTAGACGCCCGTTGTACGCCGAATGTATTCTGGAATGTATATTCTAGTTTCGTTTTAAAGCCGTTTAAAAATATTCCGCGTTTCTTTTGGGATCTCATTTTCGCATATTCGGTTTATTTGTTTTGAGTTGCAGTTGCAAGTGATTCCAAATGGATTCAAACCGCGCACATTGAATCAGGAATAATGAATTATAAATGCTGTGAAAGTCAACAAAATAAATAGAATGTAATTTTAAGATAAATTAATAAAAACAATTTAGTCAAATTTGAATTTAAGTCTGGTTTATTTTGCGTTTTTGATGTTGTTTTTGTTTATATTTCCCACAACTGGATTGTTTTTTTGTCGAAAAAATCTTTGCTACATGAAACATTTTGTTGATTGGTAATAATTTTGATTTGAATACAAAATGTCTGCACCCGTTAGAATGCTATTTATTTGGCTGCATATAGCATTTGAACCGTATTATTTAATAATAATTCGAACAATCATTTTTTTATTACACTGGCAAATTTCGATGCAAGAAAAAAATGTTTTTTTTTTTGTATTTGTTTCCTTGTTTTTGTTTTTGTTTTCATCAAAACAAAAATTTACAAAAAATTACATCAAGGAATTTCTCGCGGAAAACGTCAGAGATTTGTCGTACCAGTGCTATAAAGAATTGTATGAAATTCTAAACCGATAACAAAATTTACAATTACATCTAACGAATCATAAAACTAAGACTAATGATATATTGTTATTGTTTTAAGTGAGAAAAAGGTAATCCTTAATTTGTATCGTAAACAAATTTTCTTTAACAAATTTCCACTAAACGTTTCATTAGTTTTACATTTATTTGTAATTCGTTACCTTGTTTGCGAAAAATCTTGGCAGAATTTCATTTTAACATTTACACAAAAAAGATATAAACGATAAAAGTTGATTGTTTTTTTTTTCTCTCAACAAAACGAAGAACAAAAAAGGAAATAAATAGATTTGAGTTAGCAATAAACATTTTGGCTTTAAAAAATGCCTTTAAAATACCCATTAAGTGATTGCACGTAACGGAATATGTTTCGAAGAGAAAATCAAAGTCACAAAAACCTTAGTAATGTATGTGGACGTAAATTCCGAAACGGAAAATGGGACTTTCGATTATGCAAACGAAAAAAAAATACTGATACAATATTAGTTAAGAGAAGAATGATTCGAAATTGACAGTAAATTTGGTTGACCTTTTTTCCTATTTTACATGTCGGATGGAACATAGAAATAATAATAGTTTTGGAGGGAAATACTAGGTAGTTCGACAATGACGTAACAATTGGGTGGAATATTACTAATACATTTCTTCAAATCTCTCTGAAAATGCAATTTCTACCAGCTATGATAAGCTGTTCGGTCTGTGCATAGTGTAAAATCAAAAAGACTAAAATTTCATGAAAAAATACAATTTTCGTTACACATCTGGTGCCCTAAGTCTTTTTCACATGTGTACATGGAGCATTTCACTTGATTTAGCGATTTGTTAGTTACCGAAACATCGTCTATGCAGTTCCCTCGATATATCACGTGAAATCCCATTATTCGGTAAGCTGAAGTGTGATTTTGTTTGCGGCGCCTCGCGTAAGATATAATGTCGTACTTCTTCGTAGTAGCCATAGGTCATGCTTACAAAGACCAAACGGTTTATCATAGCTGACTGAAATTTCATATTTAAAGATTTGAAGTTTGTTTGTCTGTCTGTCTGTGAGCATGTTCACATAAATACACTATGAATGGATGGTTTGCATTCAATCATGTACGCACAGGCGTCAGCTAATGCTTCTCTGCCAATTTGCGCGTTATTAAACGCAATAGTAAATCAATGCGAATTAACTTTCCTTTGTGAAGAGTATTGCTACACATCTACTCATTCTCTGCTCTCACCCAATCATCAAGTCATTATCAAACTGCATAGTATGCTGCAGTAATTTTGTGTGTGTGTGTGTTTTTCTTTCAAAATATTTTTTAATGGCGCTTAAGTTAATTTTATCGCATATATCGCTTTGCATCTAGTGCCTCCAATCAGTTTTAATAACAAAAAACAAATAACTAGCTTCGAACGTTTGTGTCGCTATGAATGAATAACGGACATTGATGGATTTATGATTTGAACGCAACGCACAAATGAAAAACTATTAAAATCACAAGCATTCATCTTGGTTTTGGGCACAATATTTCGGAAACAATGGTTCTGCTTCTAAGCCGTACTCAACCAATCGAGAACGAAATATTGAGAGGCGGCTAAATGTTTCTTTTGGAACCAAATCTAAATCGGTGCTATCACTTGGATCCGACCATAACCTACATTGAAGGTAGAGGAAAGCATAGTTAATATGTCTATCTTCAGCTTATTATTTTATCATCAGCTTTGACATACCTTTCAGCGAGAGCTGCAGTTCTTGGCCAAATACGAGCATCTACATTGCTTTCGTCCACTTGTTCAGTCCACAAGCAAGCTTCACCCCCAAGCACCTAAAGCGTCACAAATCGATTTTAGCAAAATGTTTGAAATTCCCACTGGTTTTTTTTTTCTTTTGGATTTAAAACAAACCTGTTTCATTTTGATGGGATCTAAGTGCATGCGGTTCCAAGGACGATGCTTGTATACGCGTTGCCATGTTGTGTATGGTGAACATGCACCTTCACCAGTCGATCGCCAGCTACCAAATCCACAGTCTAAATACCATGCATCAACGTGTGATATTATCACATTGAATCCATTCATAATCAAGTCATAATTCTCTTGCCACGTACTACCACCCCACACTTGAACTGCAAAATTGTGCCGTGATAAACATTGCGAATTGGTCAAACCGCTCGACCATACAAGAACAAACTTTGGCGCAGTATTTTTGTTGGCTTTTTTCAATTTTTGATATGCCTGTAGCATGAAATCACACCACAGCGAACGCAAATCGGTGTCATTGAAATACTGGCTCCAGCATTCCAAATTGACCTCATCACCTCCAAGATGGAAGACATCAGTTGATCCAGTCGATTCAATCAATTCATTATACAATTTCTCAAGAATCGTGTACGTATGATTGTTTTTAGGGTTGAGTTGTCCGCATGGTGGTTCACCTATTTAAGTAACAAACAGATGCCCGTTTGATGAATTTATTTAGAGGTATTCATAGTTTGTTTTGTAATTTTACCGCAATAGAAACTCCACGGTTGTTGATTAATACACATGGCGAGCTCACCCATTCCATATTTTGGTCCCCAATCCCAACCTAAATGGTAAAGCAAACATTGAATTGAAACAGAATAAAAACCAGTTTTTCACCTAAAACTTCAAACTTTAAACGTCAATATGTTACCATTTCCAACATGTGCAGGCGCATCAATTTCCGGTATGATCTATGGAAATGAATCGAAATAAGTTGATTTTACAAAAAGATACACTGGTAAAATCACTGGCCAAATATTCTTACTTGAATGCCCCGAATACGTGCAAAGTCGGTTATATGTTTAATATCATCGGCTGTGTAAATCTCCTTAGACGAATATGCTCCGTATTTGGCCAACTGTGGATATGCTTTTGACATGTACGGAAAACTTTGTGAATCGGTTATGTGCCAGTGGAATCGATTGAGTTTAGCATGTGCCATGCCAACAATAGTTCTCTTTATTGTTTCAACCGAGAAATAGTTTCGTGATGTATCCAGCATAAAACCACGATATCTGTTTTGAGACAACAAGAGCGAAGGGTTAATAATGCAATATCTACGTACATACATAGTCAATATCAATATGGTTTATAATGTCAAAATATTCACTTGAATTTCGGTTCATCGATAACATGCGCGGTGCTCATGATTCTAAGTAGATTGTCTTCGTCGTCGAACCAAATCAATTGCTGCAACGTTGATAGACCATGTCGAGCGCCGAAAAATGATTTCGCTTTTAACTGAATATGTATTATGTTTCCATTGGTATCTGCGAACAAAAATGAACAACCAGGTGAAAATTAGTTTTAATAATGATTTTTGGTTCATTTGGTATCGCTTTAAACCATACTTGTCACATTTAGTTCGTAACTTTCATCCACATCCATATGTAAAAAAACGTCTCCCATCGTTTGAATCTCGGCATTTATAATAAATTTATTAATATCACAGCTCTGATTTGCATTTTCATCTACTTTCATTTTTGCACTATCTGCCTTCTGGCCATTATCATCGGCCGACTTTTCGCCATTGATTTGTTGATTGTTTTTGTTTTTGTTTTTGTTTTTTTCTACATCATTAGATTGGCTGCTGGTGCGAGTGTGTTGTTCCTCTAGTGATTTCAGATCGAACAGGAACACATCGTACGCACTGTTCAACATTTGTTCGGCTTCACTGAATGCTGTCTTTATATCGAACTGCAGCTGATTTGATTTGAATGTTAACGATCGACTACTAAGAGACACTTTTCCGGTGGGCATGGGCCATATATTTGAAGTGCCACATATCATGGCACAGCTCATGAAAGGTATACGCTTCGTGCCAGCTAAATGATGCTCCCGAACGCAGCGATCACCAACGCATTTGTAAGACCAAGCCTTTTCCAGCGGTCTAAAAGAGAACGAACACGTTAAACGATTACTATATAAATGAATAATACTTTAGAATTCGCTTCGAAACGATATAAATCTAAATAATTGGAATGATTGTGAAAGCGCACATACGTTGGCACATCAACTTTCGTGAAAATCGAATTCATTAGCGCTGCTGGTCGTGGTGGATTCTGATTCCAATAGAACACCATTATGAAGATCGTTACTGTGAAGCCCAATAGAGCGAGCAGCGTGCGTCGCAATGATGTTGGTAATGCCGTCATTTTGTGTTTAGCCGGTATTTTGACTAGAAACCTATATGAGGAAAAAATAAATTCCAATAAATATCGTGACAAAGTATTAACGAATAATTTAATTCACTGTTTCTTTCGAATTTCATTCAATTTTGTCAATCGAATAAGATTTATCGGTTCGGTGTGCATATGCTCTGAATATATCGAAAATAGATCATGTAGTTTTGTGTGTACTTGAATTTGAATTTTCCTCTCACTTAAACTGATAAACTTACAAAAATAAAAGTTTTTTCAGTCTTCCAACTCCCATGATGGCATTTTAATTGAGTTATTTTAACGTAAATGATTTGATATAATATGAAATATTAGTTATTATTAGTTGGCCACTGTATATCAGACGATTTTCTATAAGAAACGACAATCTATTGACTTTTGATGTCGAAAGATAACTTGCCGAAAGTAAAATTTCTGTTTGATGAAGTTGATTGAATGTAGCAATAAAAAGCTTTGAAAGTAATTACGTGTGCTTTATTGGAAAAACCGTCCACATTATTGTACGGCAGCACACACACAGAATAGAGAGAGAGAGAGAGAGAAATCGAGTGAGAGAGGAAGGAAACACACGAATACAATATCATTTTTTAACTAATATATACACTATTGTTTTGTCCATTGCTTGTACTAAAATGGGCGAATCATAACGAAAAGAAGGAGTCCTTTTGCGTGCACTACCATATAAATGAAAATGGAAAAATGTTTTTTTCTACTTTCGTTGACGACATACACCAATCAACTTCAACAAGGAATGAATAAAGAATGATTAGTTTTACGTAAACCGGTGACTAGTTGGTGAGAAACGTTTCACTTGAACGGTCATAGAAAACCCAGCTGGATTAGAATCTGATACGCAATAACCGTAATTCAGTCACAAAGAAATTCATTTGTTGTCGACCATTTTTCTAATTAACTTATTAAAATTTGTGCTTTTTTCCCATTGGATTCTATTTTTTTTGATCTGATGCAAGAAGAAGATAATTGTTATTTTCAGTGAATTACGGGACAGTGAGACATCGGTGATTTTGATTTTGGTTTTTTTTTTTTCTGCGAAAAAATACAAAATGTCATTACAAAGGATGGCAATTATATCAGCCGTTAGCTCTCACGGAATGATGCGCAATCGAACAATTTATTATGAGCGCCAGCAAAATGAAACCAATTTCGACCGTGGTATTAATCTGCAGCAACATTTCAACGTTTTTATTGGAGGGTGAGTTTATATGTTTTAATTTTCTTTTTGACTGTGTCAAATGCCATACTACAGTTGTTAAATATTTTACAAATGAGAAGAAAAACAATTCGAATTCGGATTTATGGCTATGGCTCACCAGAAGATTTTTTTTTACCGTCTTCATTGATAGGGTATATATCATCGGCACCCTTTGATTTTCGAGGTTTTTCAATCGAAAGATTGAATAATAATAAACAACCTCATTTTTGACGGTTATAAATAACACTTGAATGAGTCCAAGGGGTGGCAAATGTGACTAATTTTAAAACATTAATACACGTCATGTTTGTGCACTACAGATTTATTAGAAATTTGGAAAACAAATACATTTTTACTGGACACAGGCACAGGCACAGGCACAAGCATGAGCACATAGCTTTGTTTTCCACAATTGCTAACGTCAATCAGTCATAATGATGAAGAGAAAGAGAGACAGAGAGACCACGCGCGAGAAAAGAAAAAGCAATCAAACTATCACGAAAAACCGAACACTGAACAACAAAAGTTCAGTTTCGTGTATTATCGCATTCATTCATACACCCATACTTATGGTGATTGTGACCAATCACATCGTTTTGCCTTGAAGACTTATAAAATAATTGATAGCTTTGAATGAGCCATAGCCAACGTGGAAAGCGTGTATGGTATGGAAAAATGACAATTCGGTTCATCCTTTCAGAAACATTTTTATCCGAAGCGATTTTCGTGTTGGCTTGGGGTGGTTGAAAAATGATTATCGTAGATTGGAAAATGGATTCTATTGGGATTGTTTTTTTTTCTCTTCCTTTTTTCTTTGATAATGCGAATTATAAAAACATTTGAAAATTATAGGTCAAGTTTTAATGCACCAAAGCACTTAAAGTTCTGTTAATTTTTATTCTATGTTTTATCGCTTCTCATCGAAATACGCAAACACATACACATACTTATATATATATAAACGCGCAGCGCATTTCTATCATTTGCGATCACGTTGTTGTGTGTGGTGTGCTACTGCTTCAACAAGATTATTAACAAAAATTCAATGGCACTTTATCGACGGCATTTAATGGAAGCAGCAAACAATCAAAACGTTGATATTTACACCGTTGAACAGGTAAAGGGAAACATTTTTTGTGAGTGTAATCCTCATAAAATAAGAAATTCAAGGGAATACCCTATGCGTACCATAGAAATGAATTGTGAAGAAGATTCGCCATCAATTATTAATGAATCATTTTAAACAACACATGTATAAACCACACAGTTTTATGGAGAAACGGAAGCACATGCACCGCTATGCGAAACGCAATCAGCCCAGAGTGTTTTACCACCGTCGTATGAGGATGTGATGGCTGCCGAAAAAGCCATTTTAAAGAAGTACGCAAAAATATGCACATCGACTAAATGTTGCGAACACTCGCAATTGAACCGATCATCAAATCCGGAACAGTCACCAACCGATAGCGCGCACATTGTTGAGAGCCCTAGAGAGAATCCAATGACCGACGATGTTAACGCAAAACCAGATGCGGTGAGCAAACTTGTATAAATTATTGATAAAATCTTTTTGTTGTTGGTGTTGTTTTTTTTTTTTATTTTGAGAAATTGAATCGAAAACACGATGGTAACCGAAGCCAATGACCAACCATCAAAATCCATTTAATCTAATCGTCCTTTTTTATATCTTGTTCATTTCGTGTGAATAGAATAATCAGCCAACTGATTCAAACATTTACGATGATAATGG
Source organism: Sitodiplosis mosellana (assembly GCF_009176505.1). Taxonomy (NCBI): domain Eukaryota; kingdom Metazoa; phylum Arthropoda; class Insecta; order Diptera; family Cecidomyiidae; genus Sitodiplosis; species Sitodiplosis mosellana. The sequence continues at coordinate 3,522,005 of NW_022601408.1, forward strand.
CAATGAAGTCGCTGGCTGCCAAGAGCCTCCTTCGACCTGCTGCATTCTGGCTCATACAAGCAATGAAAATACTTGCTGCCGGTATTCATTTTCATATATATTTTTCTTTTGCTCCACACTTTATCCCTTCTTAATCCGCTTGAGTGTTTCAAGTTTACTAGAAATCCACTCAACGGCTGTTGTTGTGACTTAATTAATTTTAACATCTCAAAGAGAAACTCACTCAATTCTCGTTCTTTATATTGTATTTTCAAATTGTTGATACAGTGTGCTAAAGGATTGTAGCTGTGTCGACAATTGTTTGGAACATTGCAACAGTGTTGGTAACAATATCACAAACACTAGCGCAAATACAACGTCTACTCCGGGAGAAGTAGAAGAAGTGAATGGCAACAACTTAACCACTTCAACGGATGAGAATAATACTTTGGACACCAATAATAATACAGAAAGGTATGGGTATGGGTACGTACATGTATTGAATAGAATAATTTTTTTTTAGCGATTTTAATACTATAAGTTGCCAATTGCCATAAATTACATGTGTAAATTTTGTGCTTCATTTTCGAATTTATTGGAATCCATAGAATGGAAACACGATCTGACCAATGTCAATGTACGCATCAACGATGTCAGGATTCACCCGTCGAATTTGATGTTCTCAGCGACAACGGCATCGTTCGAATGGACATGAGCAAAATCATCGACAGAACGGGTTTACCTTCATATGACGCAGCAATCAAATTAGAATCATTCGGATACGTATGAAATGCAGAACAAAAGTCAAAGCAAATCCCAAATTAAAATGATGTAACCAACCATGACTGAACATAACTAATTTCTTACTCTTTGACTAACTCTCAGTCTGACTACTGACTGGTTAAAAATGATTATATCGAGAAAACTGTAGTTAATTTTTTATAATTGGTTTTTTTTTTTGAGTCAAAAATTTTGACTGAAATTGTCTATTAACTACAGTTGTCTATTTCGTTCGTGACAATCATTTTAGCCAGTCAAAATGTCCCAAATTAGTTATGTTCAGTCATGGTTAGCTACAAGACTTTAATGCGAAAAGTCACATATGAATGTCCGAGAATGAAAACGCAACTTCTATTCACAACACATATAAGTGAAACAAAAATAAAAAATTTATTGAAATGAAACAACAAAATCGAATTTTTTCAAAGTGTAATAACAAAAAAGATTTTTTTAAAGTGTAACATCGTTATGTTGTTACACTTACTACATACCGATGTTACACTTTGAAAAAATCTTTTTTGTTGTTACACTTTGAAAAAATTCGATTTTGTTGTTTCATTTCAATAAAAATTTTATTTTTGTTTCACTTATATGTGTTGTGAATAGAAGTTGCGTTTTCATTCTCGGACATTCATATATTCAAATGCAATCATGTGCATGAATGCGGTCGAAATGTTCTATAGATTGTAAGGCATATTTGATTGCACTGATGACCATAATACAGGCGATGCTTTAAACGTGCCTTTGATACACATTAGTAATTAATACTTACAAATAGTTTAAAACGCCCACATTTGACTGTAATATTTTCTTTTACTTATGTGATAGACGAGTTTTTTTTGCTTTCAAAATCTACCCAATTTTTGATCTCAGAATCTACTCAAGTGCAAGTTTCTGGACAGTTCTATTTAACGATGGAAACAACATCTATTGAGTCAGCCGATTGATGTTGGACTGTCTCCATACAAAACAAAAATTTAATCGACTTCGGTTATATTAGCACAGTTAGTTAGCCATTTTCTGCACACGGGATTTTTTAAATACGACACAAAAAAAAAACAAATGAAAATTATATTTATAGTGTATTTAGATATTGAAATACGGATATGCCCATTTTGAATGACAATTCAATATTGCCATTTCTTCGTTTCTATTTCGATATCCCCGGAAACCGAACATGGTACACCCTATATAAAAAATAAAACTTTGAGTGTTGACTGAGTTAGAGAGAGGGAGAGAGAGAGAGAGAAAGTATCCACAGAGGAGTGACATAATTACTCACGATACTTTCAAAACGGAATCAAACGAACTTCACCGATTATCCTAGATAATCACATCTTATCTGTTGACATCTAATCATTTCATTTTTCGGTATGTGTATTAGTCACAGCTTGGGTGTGCAACAAAAAAAAAAATCACAATTATTTTCTTGGGTGGAAAAAAATCACAATTATTTTCACTATCCACAGAGGAGTACTCACAAGACTTTCAATAAATGTTTATAAGTCATACCACTTGAAGTGAAAAACAAATGAGTCAACGCATCATCACACGAACTACACGTAGATTTAATGAACCGACACATTGTTCTTTAATACTAATTCTTAATTAAGTTTACTTATGCAAATTAACCAGTTAAAAATGATCAATTTCAATGCAAGCGAGAATATCTGTAATTGAAAAATTTGAGTGAATAGATAAATTATTTTGTCATATTATAATTAGCCCGATGAAAACGTCTTTTTTGTTCTTAATGAATTTTTCAAAAGACCTAAATTTTATTCCTTTCGATCACGATAAACGTACTTTGAAATTTGGAATTCAAGAGAAAGGTTATTTCCAACTGGAACGTCTCCATTTGTTTGAACAGAGTGCATCTATTTTTGTTGTTGTCAATAAACCCTGGATCTAAATCTAAACATTTTCAATGTTATTTTCAATCGTGTGATATTGTTATACTGTGATTGAAAAGCACCACGAAAAATGTGAACAACTTTGTGAAAACACGTTGATACTATGTAAAGTATGTGGATGAAGATAAGTAATTTTAAGCGGTATTTATAGATTAGCAGTAATTTTGAAGGTATTCTAATTACCACAGAACAACAGTTATCTATTTCTTTGGCAGCCATCTGGCCAAGTTGTTGTAAAATCAATTTTAATAATAAATCGGAAATTCACGATTTTCTACGGTTTAGAATATATTTCGTATTTGTATAGGTGTAATCGTCTAATAGTCTCCCGGCTATTTTTTTAAAAAATTATTTCTTGTTCTATTTGCTAGTTGCCTCAGTGTTTCTTTTCAAAATTGAATGGCGATAATTTAATACATTTAAAAGAATGTAAAATTCCTAACACGAGCTATTGTGAAACCAACGTGCATTAATATAACAATTACCATTGTGACATTCGATATATATTTTATGAGTTTTTTTTTTACCAGTCACTTTATTTGTTGTAATTTCGTTGCCAACACAACTGTATCCCATTGCTATTCATTTACATAGATATAATTGTGTTTTCGTTTCTGTCAACTACCATAGGCGAATGCGCCAAAAATTATTATAAAAAGTATTTAAAAAAAATTAATTTGACACAAATAGATGTAACTACACACAGAAAAAAAAAAAAAAACAATTGGAAAGTCGAGCATCGTACACAACCTACATTTTACGCTTTGGCAGCATCGCTTCAGTTTCATGTGAAACACATAGCGAAAGTCTTTATCTACATGAAATATGATATATTCAGCTACAAATGTCACCGAAGCACACAATTTTCAAATAGTTTGGGTGGGTATGCGAATACAATGAAAACAACAAAAGTGATAAATTTCATCTGGAATGCGGAAAATTGAAAAAATTTAAACGATGAAAGTACCATTGTCAAATCCTTGCGACAAATTGCAAATGCTGTTGTTTATTATTTGTGCTCGATAAAATTGGAATAGCCGTCTCTAGTTCTATTTGATTCGTGTGTTTGTTTGTTGTGTATTTATTGTTGCTCTCTTCTTTTTATTATTTCACTCGCTTATCCTGCAAATGTCTGCTATTTTGACTCGTGCTCAAGATGCATTTGTGGTAAATTTTGATATTTTTATTTAATATTCTTTAATCGAAATCCATAGCACAACTAACTTTCCACTACCGAAAACACAGTCTGAATGATTTACAAACCAACAGAAGCAAGAGACAATAATATACGGAGTGAGATAGATATGTTAAAAGAACTGTCAATGTACGATATTGTTAAGTACTAAAAAAATTTCTTTTGACAGTTCAGTAAAACGATGTGAGCGCTTGCTGTCTCATTCTAGCGCAACCATGTGAAAAACAGAGATGAAGCGAAAACACAACAGCTACTATGGAGAATCAGTTGTTGACTGTGAACTGTATTGTGGCAGCAGCAGCAGTAGCAGTTAAAGTAGTACGTAAATATAAAAATATTGAGCATGTGCGCCAACTATGTACTAATATTCTGCTACAGTGGCAGTGGATGACTTTAAGCGATTAGTTACGGTATAAGCCGCAGAATGAAATGTACGGTATGACTGAGTATGGAGCAAAAATTCATGAACAGTTTTTCCCCATTGTTGTTGGTTTTCTTCTGTTGTTGCTGCTGTTGTTGTTGTTTTGTTCCATTTTGCTATTCAAAACTGTTGGAAGGGAATTAAAGCCAATCGAAGAATTATAAATGAAACGCGGCAAGCTAAATGTATAATCAATTTCATTGAACGTACATTAAATATGCATTTGTGGAGAGGGAGCAAGCATCAGGCATTCTAACTGCGTGATATGAACGCAAAAAAAAATAATGATGGACACACGAAATACGAAACAGACAAATTTTACCAAAGTAAATTTACAATAATTACTTCCCTCCATACAAACGGCAATATACATGCGCCATTTGAACGCGCGCGACGCCGAGCTACTTTTATTTAGAGCAAATATGACATAGTTCTGTGGTTGTTAAGAGCACACGATTTCCATTTTATTAAAATACCCAGCACTAATACTCTCAAAGTAGGCCATGAATTGCTTGAGGACCAAATCATCCTATAGTTTTTTTTTAGCCTCATCTTTTAAATCTTGATGTATGTGTGTTGAGTGCATGGATTTTCGCTTAAAATAGAGGTGATCCCAGCAAAGTTGACGAACTCTTTGCGAGACAGCTCAACAATACCAACAAAAGCAAGAAAAACCATAACAAGGCGAGGCACAACCAAACAATTTGACTATTTCTACGGGTGACAATCATAAATTGGATTGAGCTTGAATACACAAAAAAATGCATACACATATACATATACACTACCGTGCAAAAGTTTGGAACCACTAGGTATTTTTTATACAAATTGACCATTTTTGGTGGACTCATTAACATATTTCCGAAACACCTGCACTCTTGATATTTTGTGCATAGTTTCTACAACGTTTCAATAGTAAATCACAGAGGTTTCATCGAAAAATATTCATGAATTTCAAAAATATAGCAATTTGAATTTGAACCCGTGAGCATAAAAACGACTTATTAAACAATCGCCGAACAAAACGATACAAGAAAAAACTACCGAACAAAACGTACCACAGCGGTAATGTGTAGCACAGCGGAGTTTCATTTTGAACGGTACAGTCCTGCTGTGTTACGTTTTTAACGTGTGTTTTGTTTGGTAGTTTTTTCTTGTATCGTTTTGTTCGGCGATTGTTTAATAAGTCGTTTTTATGCTCACGCGTTCATTTGTACTGTATGAAAAATGATCAAATTTGTATGAAGATTAAAACAGATCAAATTCAAATTGATATATTTTTTAATTACATGAATATTTTTTGATGAAACCTCTGTGATTTACTATTGAAACGTTGTAGAAACTATGCACAAAATATCAAGGGTGCAGGTATTTCCGAAATATTCCAATGAGTCCACCAAAAATGGTCAATTTGTATGAAAAATACCTAGTGGTTCCAAACTTTTGCACGGTAGTGTATATATATATATATATATATATATTTTGTTCGCAAATGAAACAGTGCACATGAACTCGATTCACTGTATTAGCATTCATAATGCGGTCTATATCAATATGCACACGAATATGTGTTTGAAATGTCACATTTCCGTTTGCGATGCAGTAAAATATGTGCGCGCACACAATGTTATGTACCGACTTACAAGTAGTAACATGCAAAACATTTCTGTTATCGCATATTCACCAGCTGAATACCATAGTTGTGTGCCGTATGGAATGTATTTATGCTCTTTTCCTACGATGTCTAGGCACGAGCGTTAGCAAGAGAATACCATCAATAAGATAAAGTAACCGCATAACGGAAGCGAACAGCAATCGTATGAATCGGTAGCCTTGTTCTGAAGTTGGGCAAGTGCTGAAATGACAGTTTCTATTTCTATTTCGGCTGCATCGCCATTGGAGACCAAAAAGACAACGTGAACGATTATGAGAAAAGAATGCGAACACGAACTGTTGAGATATGAATTGAAAGCCAAGAGGCAAAACTCTCTAATCTGGACGATTGTCCACTTCTCCTTTTTACGTCTCTCATTGCTAAAGGAAAAAAAAAATGTTTGTAAAACTCTTAATAGATAATTGTGCATGTGGAGTAGGAATCATGAAAATGGGGATACAAATAGATGCCGAGAGGCAATCGACCATCAGTTCTACTTTGCACAGTTTTTGTTCACAGGCGTAAGCGCAGGTACAATTGCAATGACGTCGAAATGATACGAATGGGTCATTAGCACTATATAGCGATTCGGCTTGATTGTTAATCCATGTGTTCACTGTTCATGTGCAGTGTTCACTGTTGCATTGTTACATTGGTCACTTCATTGCAACGTGAAAGACTATCGCAAAAAAGTTAGCTCCGTGCCGTTTTCCATTAAGATTTTCCGTTTTTCATTGAAAATAAAAATGCTAGCATACACAAAATATTGTGGGCTTGGATTGCTCCAATCAACACGGTTTCATTAAAAAAAAATATCGTTTGTATTTCTGGCAACATAGTTCAAAAGTTTATATCTTTTTGTAACTTCTCTACTTTAATTACCTATTTTTCTTTTTGCTCTTGCGTTTTCGATCGGTTTCCATAATATGAACGATTTTCTTCGCGACTATTTCGCGATTCAGTTATTGTCAGAAATGCATCCGATTAGTGGCTTTTGATGTTTCAATTATGTGCAAAGGATTCGCTACATGATATTTTCATTATACGTTGCTAACCGTGATTGCAAAAATTTATGCAGTGTCAATCAATGTGAATAGCCTCATTTTACAACATAGAACTAACTTAACAGCTTATACACTTTCAATGAATACTGTTGCCGATATTTCTATTGGGTGCATCCATTCAAATTAAAGCAGAGAGAAGAAAGTCTTGAATGAAACGAATGTGCACGAATGCAGTCAAGTATTTGTCTGACGTAGCAAAGAAAAATGAAATTGATAATGATGCTCTTATTCGACTACAAGTATGTCTGTACTTACATTCTGTACAATGCCGTTCAAAATAAAACGCTCATTTATATTACTTACACACACACACACACACACCCATATATATATATACAAGATTGGTATAAAGTGTTCGCTCGCTAACGTATTTCCCTTGCAAATAAAGCAAAGTTACAGCATAATATTTGGAATATGATGCATTCCCGCGTTTTTGCGACAGTATAAGCATGTCAAATACCGAAGAAACAAAACGGTGGCACTGATGAAATGCTGCTCTTCAAGAGAAGAAAGTGACAAATGCTGGAGAGAAAAAAACAACTCAAGGAAACTAAATTCGTAAATGCTTTGCCAAACGAACAAAAGCCACACAGACGATCATATGCACAAACGGAACAACGTTCTTTTTTCTGTTCAGTGCGTTAGTGAGATTTTACTCATGTGGTCGCTTCAAACGAACATAACTCGAACACCAGTTACAGCATCCACGCGGAGATGAAGCCTTGTGAGCGAGCTGTTTGCGTATCGCGCCCACATATCTGCACTTTGTGCTCAAAAAGGGTGAAAACAAGCAAAATAGCAAGAGTATAAAATTGGAATAGCAGTGAGAGAAAACCAACTAATCCAAATGAAACAATGAAAAACACTGCGCTGGTCGGTCGGCAAATAATGTCAATGTACATCTGTCACTGTGTTCGCGCCAATTGCCTATATGGAATATCTTTGCGATTCATTCATTTCACTTTTTCCATATTTCTGCACATCCGACTTGCACCTTCAAACAGATTGCAGAGAAAAATAGAAAGAGAAATAGAGTGTGCATGTGTGCGCACGAATGATAGAGAGTGAGGGAAGAATGAAGAAATATAGAGTCATGCAACAAACGACGAAAAAGCAAAAGAAATGTCAGATTTGGATGGTTTCGGTTTTTTTTCTTCTCGTTTACTGATATTGTTGTCATCATTGTGGAATTGTGGTTATAAAACCGCAATAATGCGCGCTTCAGACGCTAACTTGTTGTTTATTTGGCGGGGTTTTTTAGAGTATTCGTAACAAAACTTGTAACATGTTCATAAAATGGAATAAAATCAAATCAAATTAAATATATTACAAAAGCACACTTGCAAGCCACAATAAAAACATCCAGCACATAGCCGAACACACGCGCACAAGAATATGTATCGCAGGTGGGTTCACACTACTGGAAATGTATTCAATGTTCGTACAGGCCCATGTGCACGCTTGACGCATCTCCTGTTGATTTTTATAATATCTGTTTGGTATTGTGAAACGGTATTCCTCTACTCTCTTGCTCTCTCTTCTTGTAAACAACAAGGATAAAATGCAATATTCCTTACAATTGTCGCACACACCAAATCTCTACATCAACTCATTCTACTTATTTTCTCTTGTGTGTGCTTTTGTAGCATTTCATAGAATAAATGCGCATGCAAACGTTCATGTTGGCTGTTCGCTATTCACTGGTCACATCACTTTGGTGGCGTTGGATAAAATGCCGTACACACTGTACATAACATGAATTCCCCAGTTTTCACAGTGCCCGTATATTTTTCAACACATGATATTTTGTTCGAATGTTTTTCCTCGATGAAACAACACCAAAACTGTACTGGAAGCCGTACACAGTTGCCGTTGAGCCAAATACCACCACAACTTCTTTACCCCAAATACACACGTTTAGATGGGAGAAACACGATCACACACAAAAATATTCCTGTGTGCACATTCAAAAAGAGAGCGAAAATGCGCTACTATTTATAATATTACGTCAATACAAATTCAGTATTCAGTATTCATAGGAAATTTCCCAGGGTTGGTACGATATGTACGTGCGAGAGCGTGGCGTGTTTAAAATCAAATAAAATTTTAGAAACACATACCCCAAAAATCCAAAGTAAATCGAAGAAGAAAATCGAGTTAAGGTTAAAACAATCGCTATACTGTTTCATTGCATTTGATCCACGAAACTCAAATTAAACTACATTAAATCTTCAGTAATATACTCAGCCTTAAATGATTCTAATAGTTGTTAGAGCAACAGCAAAAATCGTATGAAAGTACTGGAGAAAAAAAAAAAGAGAAAATAACGTTGAAATTAAGACACAGAGAATTTCATTCGAAATGCAATTAGGACTGTTTGAATGGTTTCAAATCGAAGTGTTGAATTTAGTCGAAATAATTTGTTTGTGTGATGTATTTATTTAAAGAAGCTCAGTGCTCGTGCAGTGAATTTCAATCGTTTTACCGTTATCGTTATTTATAGACGTCATCATTTTCATCATCGTCATCATCATTCATTCAAAAAACGAAAAGAAAAAAATTAAACCACAAACGGAAGAAAGAAAGTAAAAATAAAAGCTCGATCGTTTTTCCTCAATCACAAACAGAATGAAAACTCTTGGAGAAAAGGAAAATAAAAATACCTTTTGAGCAAAACGTCAGGAATTTGAAAATCAAAGTTCAAGTATTAAATAAAAAAAAAAGAAAGAATCGGTGTGCTTTTGAGTTTTCATTTAATTCATGCGATGTCAGATTGAGATCCATAGCCCATATACAGTTGTGCTGTTGTGAAGTGGAAAGTCTGTAAATATGTAATCCTTTTTCGATAATTGAAAATTTATGTAGCCGTTTCATCTGAACTACCACCATCTATATGCTGACTGACACCTACTGGAAGAACATAGTTCATTGTATAAAAAAAAGTACTCCCGTTATAGTTTGGGTGTATGTGTGTCTTGTCCCCCCCCCCCCCCTGTGTATGTGCATGTGTACAATTTACAGAAGTGAAACACACTTTTAGTTTAAAAAAAAAAAAAAAAGTTAATAGAATCAAACGAGCGAGGAATTAATGGAATATCATATTGAAATAAGTGTGAACTCATTTATGTGGTGGCATTTGAAATGGAATTAATTCTTCCTGCATTCTGAAAATGAAATAAAACGAGGCTTACATGGAATTTCACTCAGCTGAATAATGCATAACAAAAGCAGTAAATGCAACGGAAACGCAAAAAGCAGAAACAACCAAAACACCAAGAAATGACAGCAACAGATTTATTTTATCGACGTACAAAATTCATAGGTTAAAAATGTTTTTAGCTGAATCAGGTGATTCGGTGGGGGCTGTCTCTGATAGATGCTTTTTCACAGATACATTGCATTGCATTGTCAAAAGTGGTTTTCGACGGTAGATGATCACCATCCACATCAAAAGGTTTTACAACGGAATCTGTATTATATAGATGTATTCGACGGATAAAAACTTCCAAATAAATCGTAAATATTCTAGTATTATTTTTGGTTGTTTTTTTTTTTTTTTTTTCATTTTGCAAAGTTTTCTTTTTCCGTATTCGAATTAGTTCGCAATCATTCCAAAATTTAACGCAACCGTATATCCTTCGTCCGAATAACATTGCTCACCAGTTTTTCTCTGTTTTAAATTCATATTCTTGAAAACCAAAGATGCCACAACCGTAGACGATATCTGCATTTCATTGATACAGTGGTCATGATATACCCGTTAGCGAAGAAAAAAGTTTTTGAAAACAGTTGAGAAATACAAGATAAACTAACGCAAAGGGTTTGATTACTCGCGCATTAGAAATATATTTAGACGAATATTTTATTTAGGATGGAGATCTGCGCTCTAAGAAATTAATAGAGTGAAATGAATTTAGGAGGCGCATGAAAAATGCTTTTAGCAATAGAATACGATTTTCAATGTTCTGTTTCACGTTGTCATTTCTTGCTATTTCTCTGTGCGTTTTGAGTTTTCTTACCGCATTCCATTGAGGTATCTTTTGTTCTTTGTTATTTCTTGGCGCTTCTTGTTTTTGTGTTTCGGTATTTTTTCTTTCGATTTTTTTTTTCCATTGTTTGATTGTTGGGTTTTTTCTTCAATAGTGTCAGGCAACAATGTAACGTCGCCGAAGTAAAGCACGTATCGTGGACAATACACTTTTTTTCTCTCAATCAGGTCGTTTGTGTGTGTGTGTGTGTGTGTGTGTATGTGTGTGTGGGAAAAAGCTTTCTCTCTTTCCATTCCTTATTTCGTATTGTTATACATATTTATAAAATATATTTTAATTCGTGCCTTTCCCCCTCAGCCTTAGACACGCATACCACTGCATACATGCTTCGTACACATATCCATAGTTTCGGTGCTACCGCCAATATAAATACGGCGTACTAGTTGTGTATTAGCTTTGTATTTATATAGGTTTATTTTTATTCATTCGTTGGCTTTTAATAATTTCTTGAAGCTCTTTTTAACAGTACTCTGTATCTGAGGAATTGTGTGTTGATTACTTTTTCTACATTTTTCCATTTTTCTTGTTTTTTTTTTTTTGTCGGTTCGGTTCATTTCTCGATACATTTTACGCATACAAATATGTATGTATTGTGTATTTGCCCCAATGTGTTTTTGTTCGTGCTGTTGTTGTTATTGCTGCTGCTGCTTATTTTCATTTATTATCCGTAAACGGAAAGGCTATACATATCTTTAGATGTTGTGTGCTTGTGTGTATGGAATGTTGAATGCGGCAAGCCGAATGAAAGACCGAGTGAGAAAAAAGAGTACCATTCCTGATGAGCTGAGTAAACCAGTATAATGTTAAATGGTGTACACTGTACAGCCGCCCACTGTGACACATATTTTTTATTTCATTTCACTTCACATTTTGTATATTGCTGCTACCATGCCATTGGATCCCTCTCCGTGTTTTTCTTTTTCGGATTTATTTCGGTTGGTTGTTGTAATTATTATTTGTTTTATCATTCCATTTTCTGTATGCTTTCGGTTTAATTTTGCCCCCATCTCCCTCTCTCTTTATTCGCTTCATATCATTTTTGTAATGGGTCGTTAGATGCTTTTTAGTTACTGTAGGACATTTAGTTTGCTACAAATACGCGGCTGTGCTGTTTGTGTACGTGTCACCTGTGATATGTAAATGGTAAAGCGAAAATGGAATTTAAATGCATCAGAAATGTTAGTTTTCTCACCGATTTCGATATGATTTCATTACGTCTGATCCTTCTAAGTCAATCTGTGTTAATTGGAATTCTCTAGATCAAATTCGACGTTCATAACATTTTGCTACAAGTAAATAAGGAATGCGAAAGTCAAAAGAACCAAGACCGCACTGCATTGCTCCGCGTCGTGATCTCTAATAATTTTTGTTATTAAGGTATTATGTGCTCTGTAAGTCTTTGTGAGGTTATGCCACCATTGTACCACCACAGAAATACAGTTGTCACGGAATATCACAACGTTTTTCACATTGCTTTTCAAATGTATGTGATGCGTTCAAACATTTATTTTGCTCCTAAAATGCAACACTTCTGAAGTGATAAATATCTCACAAAGCTTCTAAATTGACATTTTCATCAAACAGTTCTCACTGTATAGTTGTCGAATAATGCAGAGATTTTACATCATCGCCTATCAATACCACCGCATTGTCCTTACTATGCAAAGCAAAGTAAATTCACATTCATTTACTCTTGCGTTAATTAACGCGTCAACTGGTAATAAAGCGTTAACTGATGCGTGTGATGGTCATGCGTATCATGCATTCTGACGTTTTTGGTAATGGTTTCTCAACGCATTCGTAGTTCAAAGGTATATGCTTTTGAAACATGCCCCTCGCAAAAGTGAACGTTATAGTTCTTACTGATTCGCATTCACATTTATATTTATATGTGAGGTAAACGATAAACCATCTCTGGGATAATTGGGGATACTTTATCCGGCGATAGTACATTCCATACATTCTGTGTATCGAGGAATACAGGAAAGATGCAGAACGAAGTTTCTTTTTTTATTTTTCTAAAAACTCGGCTCTACATTTCGTGTAGTGCGAAAAAGGAAAAGAGAGAAACGTGAAGAAATACAACATCAAGTGCCATTCCATTTTCGCGTTTCCAGTCGAATCGAGAACAAGCGTTGGTAAAATATTCGGTTTCGGGTAAATAATAAATAATTGAACTAAAGACATGCACAGTACACGCTGTATGTGGACGGTGTAGACACACTTGGAACTGGAATGTTGCTTATGTACTGCAATGCTTATGTTTAGTTTTTCAGATACACTTAATTTTCAATCTTTTTGGCATGTTTATTTCGTATTTTCCCCTATCTGCTCTCTGCTATTAATGTTAACTTTCCTTCACTCACCGATCAGGTAGTGTGGTGTAAAGCGCACGCCAGCACTAGAATTGGCTGCTCGTTTGTTACATCAATCCCAGTATATTAGCTATATTCGCGAAAAGTGGTACAATATTCAAGAAAAAGAAAGAAAAAGAGGAAGAGAGAGAAGAAGAAGAAGAAGAAGTAAACGTAAAAGTGAAATATACGCGTATCGCATCTCTATACGAATGTGAATGTTTCAACGGTGGAGACTGATTCTGATTTCGTGTGTTGGTGTGCAAAAATAAACAGAGCTAAATGAAACATTAATATCAATTGATTTTTCTCGAAATGAATACTACATTTATAAATTATACATAAATACGATTGCAATCAGGCTTTTTTCTTCTTGGATTACGTTACGTCGTGTTTAGTGGTATTCCGTTGTCTGGATTTTCTTATTCTTTCTTTCTTAAGGTGCCGTAGCGCATTTCATCAATGAATTTATCTTGCTATAACTAAGCAAATAATCAAATGTAAAGAGAACAATCGCAAGTACATTCAGACCAAAGACGGAGAGCATTAAGTTTGGTTTTGTACATAAATCAATGTCAAGTTATTTATACATATAAGCAACCTAATCTTCGAAATAGAAATATTTGTCTTGCTTTTGCCCGTTCATTTGCTCGGTTTGACGTTCCACTTCTATGCCACACAATGTTTTTTCACACTCAACAGCAATATTGGAACGCAACGGATTGATAGTTTGTACTGTGTTCAGCTGGTTCTCTCCCTCTCTCTCAGTATGTGTGTATGGTGATCCATCTTAGACGATAAACGTAGGCAATGTTTATTATCATAAAGTGATTAAATTAATCTATAAATTGGTTTGATCGACTGTTTCATAAGACATATCGATGAATGCAGAGTAGACCATTTTGCAATATCCCCATGCAAAATCAACATACACATCCCAAATCAGACCATTTCAAATCGATATTTCCTACATGATCCCGAAGATTTTCTCACAAAATTGTCCGGTAGATGATTTTTGAGTGAATCAAACATTTTGAATTAATTTCTTGCTCATACCTTGAACATATATTTTTATAAAATACATAACCGATAAATTTTTATGTCCAATATTTAAATGGCATATCGGTACTTTTGACATAGATTATATTTTTTCTTGTTATGTTAATGTCTTTTATGAAAATTCATACTTCACGAAAGATAGTGGCTCCACGCTTTATTCTCATGCTTTATTCGTAAAATTTTAGAAGAAAGTTCATACGCTGTCATCAATGTATTTAGGCTGTATGGTCTCATTGGATAAATGTAGGAAGTCATGTGTATGTTTAAAGATCAGTCTAATGATATTAACACGTCAATATCCGTAAAATCTTCGTTTCCCAGCCTTGATACTTACGACAAATTTGCAGAGACTGCATATTTGCTGCTGAGTAGGCCTGAGCTGAGCTGAATTTGCTAACTCAGGCGCCTAATTCGTTATTTTACCGCATTCGCAGTGAAAAATTCATATTCCTTTAGTGAAAGGGAAAAGTTCAATTCAAAAATAGAATGTGTATCGATAATTGAACGTTTCTCTTTCACTAAAGGAATATGAATTTTGTGCTATGAATGCGTTGAAATATCGCTTCAGGCGCCTGAGTTAGCAAATTCAGCTCAGCTCAGTCCAGACCTACTCAGCAGCAAATATGCAGTCTCTGTAAATTTCACGCGATTCAGTTAACCCAATTGAACAAATTTAAATTACTTGAATTAGTATGTCAAGAAATTTTTTACCAATTTTTCTGAAAGCCCAAAAAACCATCTGTACTGTAGAGTCTTCTATTTTCTTGAAAAAATCAGCAAATCTCATTAACATTGCCCATGAAACCATCTGTCACGAACACCATTGCCATAATTATTTCAAGAAAGTTATGCTCCTAAACCATTTCGCAAATTAAGCCGATGTTCTGATTTCTGGCTCCTCGTCATTTCGGACAAAACAATGCGAATATGTGTGCTGCATATTTTGAATCGTCGAGTCATGAGCACTTCAAATGGAATTTAATAAGAGTTATGATGAATGATCTTCTGAATTGTTCCTTAATTCAGCTGAATAATCAGTGCAGGTCGAATTGCCAATGAATGCTTGTGTACGCAGAAGAAATAAATGAAATAACTGGGTTACATTTCTTTTGTTTCGTTCACTTTGTGTTTGTATTTGCTAACCCAAAGCAACGCATTTACATAATACTTTTATGATTTACTCAATCGTTCGTTTATTAAATTACCTCGTCAGTCAGAGACATTGATCTGTATTGTACCAAAGGACGGCGAAGCATTTTTTGCATAAAGCTTTTCTTTGCCTTCTTTGTATGCGCGTGTGTGTATGTGCGCATAGAATTTTTGAATTGGTGTTTGACCGCTTTTGCGTAAATGTCAAAACAAATACGTCTGTAGAAACGGAATGAAACGTATAGGCCGAAAATCTAGCACTAAATGCGAAATTCGTAATATTGATTGAAAATACCAGCTAACCGGAGACACTTCATGCCAAAGGAGAATTATATTTGAAACAGGCAATTTTATTAATTGAAATGCACACAGTACCTCTTCAATGCCCAAATAATATTTTCATATGATCTCGAATTATTTCTTGTAAAATATGAATGAAAAATTAACTGTTCAAATGGCAGTAATCATTGACCATTCAACCGGAGCATTCAATGTATTCATACACTTTGATAACCGACGAGAATTAGGGAGTTTAAGCAATGAAAATAAAGCTCCTACACACGAATAATATTCGGCGAGACGAACGAAAAAGCCAAATGGGCTCGTACGTTTTAAAAGGTACCAACATAATTTCATGAATCGCTTACGCCAGTGAGGAAATGAATAAATGGTGATCTCGAAAAAGCGCAAGTGTTGTCGAAATCGAAAACAAAAAACGAAAATTTGTATACATATTCAAAGTAAGTTGGGTTTTTGTACTGAAGGTGGAAAAAGGTACACAAATCACGAGTCCTTTACAACCGCATAAAGAAGGCAGCACCAAAACTTGGCGCTCACCACGAATACACACAAAGAATCTACAATCATTACAATAATTCTTGTTTTTATGTTTTATGATTCACGTCATACTTGCGACGCACTAAATACTGGACACGCATTTCTTTACACATGCATACATACATATACACGCACAGCACTATATATATGCGTATTTATTCGTTATGTCCATACATTTATTACGATTTATTCGAGCAAAAAAAAAGGAAAAACAAGTTAAAGTAACGAACACGCACCATAAATAAAGTGGGAGTAAAAGATCCTGGCAGTGAATCGAGAAAATGCTATTTTTCTGTGTCTATGTAGAAAATTTCGGTTTTGAATTTGAAATGAAAATCAAAATTGCCTAAAAAAACGCACACGAAAACGGCCCAGCACGTTGGTATTACACTGCACACGCAATCGGTATAGATGTGCGTAATATTCATATTATGCTCAACACTCAGATTCACTAAGACTCGTATGCTTACCCAAACCTTATTATCAATAACAATCATCGTCATCGTCATCATCATCGTCATGATCATTTTCGTTTCCATTTTTATGGTAATTAGGAATTTAGGAAAAATATGTGTGAAAATGTGCTCGCTTTTGGTCACCGAACGTATTAAAGTTGTCGGGACGAGAAACGCAAATAAGCACCTTGCTTTAATGTCGCGTGGAGGCAAGAGAGAGAGAGAGAGAGAGAGAGAGAGAGAGAGAGAGATGTACGTCCATGAAAATAGACGTAAACAGAGAAGTTTTAATTGTAATATCTGACAAGGAGGGCAAGAAAGTATGTTCAGTTCTCACGTACAAAACAATCCACTAAAACGCACTTATATTGCCGTATATCTACCCATTGTTGATGGACGCTTACAGTGAGAAATCTTAATGACTTTGAATTATATTCTAATTTATTCTCTCATTCTTTCTATGTTTTTCGTGTATGAGTGTGCATGTGTGAGCATGTGTGATTGCTTGTCAGCAACACTGTTCACAAAGTTACACCCAAAATTTATATTTGTACATTTTACGATGCATGGTCGTATATTTAAAATGTTTTATTGCTTTTTCGTGTAAACAAATAGTTAAATCTTCGAAACAAGCACCATCAAATTATCATCATTTATTGGAAATAAGAAAATTCGCTACATTTTTGAAAGTGAAAAACAAAAACAAATTAAAAGATTCTGGTGAAAGTGGATATGTTACCCACTCCAAACTACGAAAAGTTGTCCTGTTTCAAAGAGTATTTTCTGTCTTAATTTTACACTTTTTTATATGAATTTTATGGTTGTATAAATGAATGAGCAAGCGGAGTAATGAAACGTGATTTTTTTGTAAAATGAAGAGCCCCTGAAAATTGTTTGCAGTAAAAGTGCCCACAAAAATATTGTCTGAATTTGTTTTCATGTACCACTTTTAGTGAAAAAAAATGTACGAGTCGATTCAAATTGAAAATTTTTCGTGAGGCACTCTCATAGGGATATTGCAACGAACATAAAATATATGTATTTCGTCAAGTTTATCAAGCTCTTTCCAAGTTTATGCATAGTGTCGAACTTTTGTTCAAGCTCTACCATCTAAATGTACAGTAAAATAATTTACGGGCACGACGTAAGATGGCGTTTTTTCTGGTCAAAATAGTTGCAATATCCCTTTGGACACTCGTTCATATAATATTTTTCGGTTCAATTTGAATCGCCTCGTAAACAATTGTTCAGTAAAAGTGGTACATGAAAACAAATTCAGACAATATTTTTGTGGGGCACTTTTATTGCAAAAAATTTTCAGGGGCTCTCCATTTTACAAAACAATTACGTTTCATTATTCCGCTTGCACATTCAAATATTTTTAAACAATTTTCACTTTAGCATAGATCTGAAGCCTCTTGAATTTAATATCTGAATTTAGAAAAGAGAAGTATTTGAATGATGATATGACGACTGTCCAAATCCAGTCGTTAATACAAAGCAAATCGAACACTTTACGATTCATTAGTAAATTGTATGGTGAGCATCGCGGCAAACAGTAAAGTAGGGCACAACTCGCCAATGTAAGTTGTTGACTCTACGTATTAAAATCGTACCATCAGTCTACTCATTTATGGTATTCTTTATAATTGCATCGTAATATTTATGACAAAATTTTCGATGCAAAATTACGATTTGCATCGTATAATGTACCAATGGAGTGTGTTTCTTTTTCAAAATTCAAAAATTACGAATAACATTTTTTAAAGTTTGCTACATACAGAGTGTTTTGAAACATCAACCACAATCTCAATTCAAATGACGAATTTAAGCATTTTTATTTGTGTCATGAATGTCATTATTACAATATTTGATTATATTTCTGTGTATTCAATGAAAAACTCTCTTTGGCTATGCGCTCTTTATACTGTTCACCATTTCAAATAAGGTGTATTTGAAAAATATGTTTTGTGTGTCATTATCCGTCGATTAGCCACTTTTTCAAACAGCCAAATTGTATTCAATTCATCTCTAGCCATTTAGCATTGTTTACGTGTTAATTTACTCAATTTTTCCAATGATGCTTTTAATTTAAAATGCATGTTTAACCGTTTTTCTTCTGGTAACCCGCTGTTGATACACGTTCTGCGGTTGAATTTAATGCGAAATTAAATCCCTGCTCTCCGTTCCGAATCGATTTTCACTGGCATAGGAATATAGCGCAAAGTAAACGGATAAACACTGAAAGCTCATTCTCTTCCTTCCTCTCCGTCAACATGCAACGTGCAGACGTCCATAAAATCCGTGCGTTTTACGCTCGTTTGCTGCTGTGATTTTGTATACATACTGATTACGTGCTCAACACTTGTCATATATCTCAAGTTACACAGTATACCGTAATTGGTCTAGTAATTTTCACCCTCATTTTTCCAACGGTCTTTGCTTTTTCTTTCTCCTGCTGATTTCCCAATGCTGTGACCACTGCAAGGTGTCGTCATTAACTACCATTTTGTTGATTGTTTATTTTGCTCAAAATTTTACTTACCTAAACTTCAACAAAAGTGGCAATTATCATGAATTGGCTTTTCCATGATTTAGTTCTTTGGTTTCTCTCTCCTTCTCTATGCCTTCGGTGTAATATTTCGATGTGGCTCCAGTGAAGTGAAAAAAATGACACTTTTTTCCCCGAAATTAAGTATGTATTATATTCCCAGTGCGATTGCAACGCAAACAGTGCGGAGCGAAAGCGAAGAAGATGCGAAGCGTTCTAGTCATGGCAAAGTGTAGCGCGAATTTAATAAAAATACATCGATGATGATGGCATTAAAATAAAATGACAGTAATCGTGTCTACTTAACCATATATTGTTATTATTGCTGGGCCTGTTATTTTTGTAGCTTTTATTACTTTACTCATTGTTTTTATTGTAACATTGGTATGTTTCATCATCCGAGAAAAGATATCGACTTTTATTCCTTACGTTTGGCTTAAATTCGTCGCCTTATGAGTCTTACATTGTATCTGAAATTTTAGAAGGCGTCAATTCATACGTCTTCATCTGAATTTTTGTATATGCTACGGTGTATGCGCTCGCTGTACTCTTGCTTACTTGTTCAACAATCTCTGTTTCATGATGGGGAGAATGTAGCATGTACATGTACATTCCATATCAAAAATACATACAGAGCATTGAAGTTGCTGGCTATGTAGTGCTACTGGTGAACAGATCTGTTTAACAGCAGCTATTGGTTGCATGCATATTCGCTGTGACGCGCGTTCGTTCATCTCCCGATTCTCACACACAGTGTTTGTCTCTTGCATTCACACGGAAAGAGAAAGAGAAAGAGAAGCACATACAACACACGAGATACATCGTCAGCGACGCGCGCGTGTCTCGTGTGTTTTATACGCTTCTCTTTCTGTTTCTGTGTGAATGCAAGAGACAAGCACTGCGAATTTCGTCAAGTGTATCAACGAACGTCAAAGCAGAATTCAAATTCAACGGTTTTCAAATCAAACACTATGCAATCGAATGTTTCCAATGTTTTTGTATTTTTAATCAAGTGCAAAGGAGAAATAGAACAAACCAATTAATGCTCAATTTGTTTTCTTTGAGTTTTGTTTTTATTTGTCTCATTCTTCATTTTTACATCGCACTGTCGTTTTTAAATTAAACGATAAAATTTGTTCATGATTTTCATAAAAAATAAATACTTCATTTGTTTACAATACAATCGCTTCATTTGTTTTCGTTGTTAAAGATTCAAAAATAAAAACGACAGTGCGATGAAAAAATGAAAAATGAGACAAATAAAAACAGAACACAAAAAAATAAATTTAACATTTCATTAGCTTTGTTCTTTTTCTCCTCTGCACTTGATTAAAGAAAACACAAACATTGGAAACATTCGATTGCATAGTGTTTGATTTTGTATTCTGCTTTGACGTCCGTTGGTTAACTTGACGAAATTCGCAGTGTTTGTCTCTTGCATTCACACAGAAACAGAAAGATAAGCGTATAAAACACACGAGACACGAACGGCAGCTATGTGTGTGCATGCACACACGCGTCGCTTACGATGTATCTCGTGTGTTGTATGTGCTTCTCTTTCTCTTTCTCTTTCCGTGTGAATGCAAGAGACAAACACTGTGTGTGAGAATCGGGAGATGAACGAACGCGCATCACAGCGAATATTAACGCAACCAATAGCTGCTTTTAAACAAATCTGTTCACCAGCAGCACTACATAGCCAGCAACATCAATGCTCTGAATACATACATACACTCACTTGCACGTACTCACGCACATGCATACACAGTATGTGGATGCTCGACGAAGAATATTCCGGTGAAATCAAGTTGATGTGAAGCTTTCATGTATACATTTTTTGATTTTATTCATTGTTGTCATCCTGTCTTGGTTTATTGAATCAAAGATCTAAATGTCATTTAAATTGGTGTATGCTATGTGTTGTCGTTGCTACTGCTATTGTTGTTGGTTTTGACGCTGTTGAAGAAAAGCTAAATAATAGAAAAAGGAAACATAATAAATCATTTGCCATATGGTATTGCCTCTAGCAAATCAAGTAGATATCAAAGAGATCCCTTCTTAATTGTTTCAACACCGTAAACAGTTGTCAACAAACGGCTTATGTGAATAGAAAATAGAAACGAAGAAGATAGAAAAAAAAACACGTATAACTGCAAGAGGAGGATTTAGGCATTCTTGTGAATAGGGTGTTTGAGAGTATGTGCGTTCAAGTTTGTGCGACACTTTGCAATACATGGTTACTCTTTTGAGCTTAATTTAGAGTTGAAAGAGCCCGATAAAGTCAGATGTGAATGGAAGAAAACAACATAACTCTTTGACTCAACTTCGTTATTATCTTCAAATAGTAAATTAAAAAGAAGATTTCTTTTTTTAATATTCTTCCCCAATTTTTTTTTTCTCATGCTATTTTTTCCCGTAAATGGATTAAATAGAAACAGGATAAGTACCCAAGCAATGTATAGATAATAAGCATACAATGATGATGGAATATAACATAGAGCGTAAATAAAACACGGTTCACCAAGTCTTAAGAAAAAGACATACTCCACTCGCACACATACGTTACCACCAATAAAATCAGTGGCAGCAGATAATCAGCACCATTTAACGATGACTAAAAATACTCATGACGATGCGGACAATGAACAAGGTAAGCCATTTAAATTTGGTAAAGTTTGTGTAATTGACAGTCGACCCTTTTTTGGGGTTTGGTTCCGACGGTAACGCATTACAACCACTTTTGCAACTCTTGAGAATATTTTTTTTCTCCTTGAAATTCGTACACTTTCAACGATCAGCACATAAATAGCAAGCAACGTATCGTTACGTGATGTGACACTTCCTATCTGTTCTCCGAAAAGCTTTTGCGTAGTCTTCCATCGTTTATGAACGGCAAATCATATTCATACAAACACTTCTTTCTTTCCCGCTCGGTCTCTATTCGCTGATCCTATCTCGTTGATATTGATGCTGAAGCAGATGCTGCTGTCTCAGTTGCCTCTCAAATGTCACAAAGAATTTATTGACAGTTTTATATGGTATATAATGCGATATAATTTTCGATGATGCAGGCGATGAAACGAATATTTTCTTAAATGTGATTAAAAAAAAACGATATTTGAACTCCCAACAGGCTTGATTACTTAGCGAGATTTTCATACCGCTTATGATTAGTGTTGTGCCAGAGGCATTGGTTGTCCCAGTCCGACACCTCGTCATGTTGTACAGATTATGTATTATGTTTGCTTAGTGTTTCGGTGTTCGCAGCATTATATATTTCACATTTGGGGAGGCTGAGCTAATGGCAGAAAAAGAAAATGTCGTTGTGAATGGCTGTATGAGAGTGTATTGTTGTTACCATATACCGGTTGCGTATATAGTTGACTGCGACCTGACTGTGAATCGTGACTGCATTTTTATGATATTAGTGTTTTTGTGTTTTATTCGGAGGTTTTTCTTCCCTTCTCTCATAATAATGTTTTTAGGTGCTCGGGAGCAAGTGGTTGCGTACACAGAAAGATCGCAAGTCAAACACGAGAATCGTCATATTCAACTGGTGCGCGAATATGGATTTCATCCACGTACCAAAGCATCCGTTAGCGATGGCGCGGTCTTGCCGCGGTTCGTACATTTTTGACGTGTTTCCATATAAAGGTGTCAACGGACAAATGGACGGACAGCCTACTTTTTTACACAAGTGACCAAAGTTATGTCTAAATATATGAATAATGTGGGAAGCTATATACCAAATTGTAGGTTTTTAGGTCCTCTTTCCATCGATATATAAATATTACAGTTATTTTGAAGATTTGGTGCCAATTTTGAGGAGAAAAAGCTGGGTAGGCAGATTTTTCAAACGGACGGATGGACAAATTTTGGTTTTGTCCGTCCAAAAAATTTCGTTAGAAAAATTTCAAAAACATTTTAATATCGATGGAAAGAGGATCCAAAAACCTACAATTTGGTATATAGGCTTTATAATATAGCTTTCCATATTATTGGTACAATTAGACATAATTTTGGCCACTTGTGTAAAAAAGTAGGTTGTTTGTCCGTTTATCCGTTGACACCTTTATTTCCATAATGCTTGTTACTTATTCTCTGGTTTGTATCCAACAGGAAATATGAACCATTCCCAGATAATATGTACGGACGGCCATTAGAAGAAATAGATACATTCATTTATGAAGAGGTTAGTTCAATTTTCGAAGCTTTTCGATAATACTCGTCACTTATTCTCTAGTTTGTGTCCAACATTTCGTTCATATTTTATGTATTTATTACGAAATTGATGCAATTTCTTCTTTCTTTTTGCCTTATTTTTGTTTCTTTTGCGATTACTATCGTCATTTAGACATTTTGTGTGGTATCGAAACGTTTCCAAAAGAACTACATTCATAGATTTACTGGTACGAAAAGCTTATTTTTATTTGAACCATGGAGCAAAACTCGTCGAATCTGCGTATATATAGCAACGAACCAATTTTTCGATTATATTGTCATGGCAACGATCCTATTTAATTGTATCTTCTTGGCTATGACAGAGACAGTGGAAGAGGCCGAGTAAGTATTTCGGATTTTTACAGGTTTCTATTCGTTGCATCCTTTACGTTCGATTCGTTTTGTGTATTCGTGTGTTACTCTCAGAAAACAGATGTAGGGTTATGTTAAACTTTCTGTGTTGACATTTATTTCAAAACAAGAATTTAAAAACCTTGTGGTGATTTCTGGTACAAAAAAATTTTCTAACTTTTTTTCACTACAAAGTCAAAAAAAAAAACTTTGTGGTGCTCTAGCGGCCAAAAATATATTTAGTACCGAAAATTACCACAAGGTTTTCAAGTTCTTGTTGTGAAATAAATGTCAACACAGAGAGTTTAACATAACCCTAGATTTGTTTTCTGAGAGTACGGACAGTGAATACATTTTTAAACCAATCGCAATATGGCGCCAACTGGCAGAGATTATGAACTGGATTTAATTTGTATCCAATCACAAGCACACTCAAAACCAGAGTATTTTTTTTTTGCACGGTGGGCTATTTGGTCATCGTTATTTCGTTTTACTTCTCTCTCTGTGTCTCACTCTCGTATTTCTACAGGTACATATTTTTGGCGATTTACTCTTGCGAAATGGTAATCAAAGTTATTGCCAAAGGTTTTGTTCTGAATAAATACACTTACTTACGTAATCCGTGGAATTGGCTGGATTTCGTTGTGATCACAAGCGGCTATGCAACAATCGGTATGGAAGTTGGTAATTTGGCTGGTCTCCGAACGTTTCGTGTGCTACGAGCTCTCAAAACAGTAAGCATAATGCCAGGCCTCAAAACCATCATCAACGCGTTGCTGCATTCATTCAAACAGTTGGCTGAAGTCATGACACTGACGATCTTCTGCTTGATGGTCTTTGCCCTCTTTGCTCTACAGGTAGTTATTCAGCGAGCAGGCGCTATGAGCGCAAATTTGATGAAAAAAAAGTACGTCGTCTGGAGACTGATTGCAATGTACTACTCTTTTACTCTTCTAATTGACACATACACGCACTCACTGTAGCTCACTATGTGTATGATTCTCTGTTTTCCAAAACAGTTTCCAGTTGGCGTCTTGTTTTTCTTGTTTCAGTGCGATTCAAGCCAAATTCGCTCAAAAAAGTCACCCCGCTCGAAAACGGATTTTGGAGTGAAAAAGGCAAAAGCACTGAATATGGCAGTAATCGTAAAACAAAACCATATTATGTGTTCTAAAAACTGTATGTGTTGTGTTTCCGTATTACTATGTTCAGGTGTACATGGGTGAGCTGAGGAACAAGTGTGTGAAGAATGTGCCAGACGGTTGGAATGTAACACACGAGGAATGGAGAATGTAAGTTGTTACCATTAAAACCAGTGCTAATATCAATTGTATTCGTAGCCAAAGTGAATGTAGTTACCGTGTCATTGTTGTTACCCCATTAAGAAGCGTCGCACCAAAAGAATTCCCGAAAGCTTTTGCTATCAATGTTACCCCAAAAATTGTCAGCACCTTTGCATTCCTTTCCACAGATTTAGACACAAGCATTTACTCACTCACTCACTCAGTGAATCTCACACTTCCTTACCAATTCTTATTCATTTACTCGTGCAGTTGGTAGTGTAAGTATTTTGTGAATAAATCATGTTTGTGGACGGCTTCGAATTGGTGGTCGCTTTTCTAAAATCGCTGACAATTCATTACACTTGTATCCGCTGTTTGACTTTCATTGGATTTCATTAGACGCTTTCGTTTATTCGGCTCCTTAGCTAAGCCGTAAGCTATAACTGTTCATTTTTATGTAAATTTTTTATCGCTAACAGGTGGATTAATGATACGGATAATTGGATATATGATGAGGAAGACATTGATAAACCAATGTTATGCGGAAATTTAACGGGAGCGCGACATTGCCCAAAAGGTAAAAAAGAGAAGCAACAAAAGTAAAAAAGAAACACAAAGATAAAATATTTAAAGTGTGCTTTTGACGGGTTCAAGCACATGAAAATTGCATTAAAAGCTCGCTTTAGTTTTTTGTTTTGCGTATTTAAAATGTCTATGATATACTATGCATAGCGGTATTTTTTTGAGTATTGCATATAGTGTACAGAACGCGTTGGAATATATGTAATAATTTGTTCATTTAGCTAAAGTCAAAGGAAATACGAAAGCAACCCTAAAAAAATAGCCAGCTAGCTACGTACTATATAAATATACATATACATATTTTGCTATAAAATTTTCATCCAATCTTCTCCTCTTTTTCGTTCTCTTCTTTTGTTTTTCTTTCCATTGCATTTCGCTTACGTGCGATTCCACTGTGAAATTGTATTTCATGTATAGGCTATACTTGCTTATGTGTTGGCAATAATCCAAATCATGGGTACACAAATTTCGATAATTTCATGTGGTCGATGTTAACAACATTTCAACTAATAACTCTGGATTATTGGGAGAATGTTTATAACATGGTTAGTATCAAATCCATCGTGTATGTCAAAATTGAATTGGTGTTTTGGTGCTGTGTTTAGCGTGCCACGCTAGGTAATGTGCATGTGTTCTCTTCCATTGTGAATACGTGAACTTGTGAATGTAAATTGGATGGCAATCGGCAGTGCCAAAGACGAAATAGGAATGTAAAACATAAGCACGTTACCTGGTGTGTTGGAAACCCCTCAGCATTCTGTGTCATTCTATTTCTCTCTCACTGTCCCTGTTTCATTCAGTGCGCATTCATTTATACATAGCGCATTAATATTAGTTCAACGGCTCATGCATGGCAAAACACAAATCAACAACATGGGCACACCTGTTATGTGGATGAGATACACTGGTGTTTGTCCACATTGACCATTGGCCATTGAATTACACTTTTGTGTGTGTGTGTGTGTGTGTGTGCGGCTGTTGCATGTGCCTAATATTTATGTGTGGAACATTAACAAAAATGATTTCTCTTTGCTATTTACTCGATGCATTTCATGTCATAGATTTTAGCAACGTCCGGTCCAATGAGTGTAACCTTTTTCACTGTTGTCGTGTTCTTCGGATCATTTTATTTAATCAACCTAATGCTGGCCGTCGTTGCGCTTGCATATGAGGAGGAAGCGGAAATTACACTCGAGGTATATACATATATCAATGAATTTCCTTGTTGATTGCCGATCTCACTTCATTATTTCCCTAATCAATTTTTCGCTCATTTAGCACTTATTTGTAGCGTCTAACCGTATTTTTATTTGAATTCTTTTCTTTACCTTTCATTCCATGTCACTTTGTATCGAGTAGGAACGTAAAAAAGACTTGCTCGATCATAGAGACGATTCAACATTTAGTTTTGATCCTACCACACTGACCGTTCGAAAGTTAAACAAAAATCATAAGAAAAAAATCGACTCACGAAAAGGTGTTTTGCTAGCCTCTTATTCTCGCAAAAAAACGCGGAAAAGAAAAAAAGGTGGGAAGGACGGTGAGAGCAATGGAAATAAAACACAACCACAACAGCAACAGCAACACCAACAACAACAACAACAACAACAGCAACAGTCGCAAGAGCAGTTACAACAACAACCGGTAGAGTCGAATGTTTTCAAATCCAACAAGTTTGAATGTTAAATAGATGTGTTTCTTGAAATATATAGAATACAAGCCGATCCATAACGCCAAGTCCTAATTCGAAATCCAAACAGATTATTGCACGGCCACAAGTACTAGCTGTACAACGAACTCGAGGTTTGTCATCATCTCAAGCCGTTCCGGTTCAAAATCCAAATGTTTTACATCCGTTAGGAGTCAATTATCGCGGCCAATTATTGCCAACAAGTCGACAAGCCAGTTCGAATACCAGCGAAGGTGGCGGTAATCGAGAATCATCTCTAGATGATTCAGGTGTTGTTGACGATCACGAGGAACAAGACATTGAATCAGCCAACTTGCAGGGAACCGATGTAAGGGACAACAATGAAAAATTGGCACACCCAAATGAGGCGATGTGTTGTTACATTTCGAATGAAGAGATTTTAGTTCATTTGAATTCCCAATTCAAATTAATGCAATGA
Source organism: Sitodiplosis mosellana (assembly GCF_009176505.1). Lineage (NCBI taxonomy): Eukaryota > Metazoa > Arthropoda > Insecta > Diptera > Cecidomyiidae > Sitodiplosis > Sitodiplosis mosellana. The sequence goes on from NW_022601408.1 coordinate 3,550,031, forward strand.
TAATCAATTTTCTATTTTATAGTTACAAAGAGATGTAACACCATTAACCACCGCACTCTCGCCGCACGATATTCAAATCATCAAATGCAATGGGAACATAACAAAAATCCAAAAAGACAATGCATGCACATATCAGCCTGAATATCTATCACACATAGTTATGTTAGGTGAGTTGGCGTTCGCAATAGTTTCTTGACCCAAAACTGTGATGCACAACAGGCGAATGTTATTTCATCGAATATACAATAGCGATCAAAAGTTTGGAGCCACCAGCTATGTTTTTATACAAAATGTAGTTTTTCGGAGTGTTATCACATAATGTACTGTGTATTTGATGAAAATCATGGTAAATTTGATGAAAATCGTCATTTGATGAAAATCATGGTAAATTTCCAGAAAAAGTATCGAATATTTTTGGAATTTTTGTTTATTTGATAACACTGCGAAAAATAACATTTTGTATGGGAAACAGTTGATTACTCCAAACTTTTGATCGGTAGTGTATAAATTTCGATAAGAATAGTTGTGCAGGAAGTGGCAAGGGAAAGGAGCTAAGATACTTGGATAGATTTCGGTTTCTGTGCCATTTCACTCATTACCAATTTCTTAGCTGCTTCAATTTGCCACTGTCATGGCACTGTTCGTCAATTCTCAGCCGCTCCGTATCAACCTATTTTATGTATTTTACATTTTATATTTATGATAGATGATCTTCCCGACCGCAACTGTAGCAGATGCGAGCAATGCTGTATCGACTACGATGGATGGCTTCATTTCCAAAATTGTTTGTACAAAGTATGAGACTGATGTCATATAATAAATACAAATTTTCAAACATTTCTGCAGCGCGCTATAAAGCTATAGCAGTTCGTTTGTTCGTTCGTTCGTTCTAAATATAATAGATGTCGAGATATATTTGTTTAACGTGTCTGGTTTGCTTTGTATTTTCTTTTCTTTTCCGTTTCGTTCGATTATTGCGTTTGGCATAACAGATAGTTAAGGATCCGCTATTTGAACTGGGTATCACATTGTGTATAGTTTTGAATACACTATTCTTAGCGTTAGAGCATCACGGAATGAGTGAGAGTATACGACAGGCACTGGATATCGGAAATAAGGTGAATCGAAATGAACATGAGCGAGCAATACATTTCAAGACAATGACAGAAAGGGTGGTTGTGTGTTGATGTTCGTCTGGCCATCCGTGCAAGTGCGAATTTTTGTTACCACGTTCTTGAATCGTTTTTGTGCAAATGTTACATTTGTTTCCTGTTTTTTTAAAACCTTTTTGTTTGCCTTCATATTGAAATGTATGACACCTTGCTATATTTTCTTCCTTTCTTCGCGTGTTTAGGTTTTCACATCGATTTTCGCATTTGAATGCATTGTTAAATTAATGGCACTATCCAAAGATTTCTTTGGATGTGGGTGGAATATTTTCGATTTGATAGTTGTTTCCGCTAGTATTTGTGACATTTTTTTGGAGCTGCTCGAAGGTTTAAGCGTTTTACGAGGCTTAAGACTGGTAAATTACCCGAATTCTCATTTTCTTCCCCATTTTACCAATTTCAAATTTTTCAGTGCAAATTTAAGGTTTGCACCTTCAACACCATCCATAAATAACACAAAATCATTACATGGAATGTATGTTTCTTGTTTATTTTGCCTCGTTTTTCGTTCTCGCTTTTAGTTGCGGGTGCTTAAGTTAGCCCAGTCATGGACGACTATGAAAGTTTTGTTGAGTATTATCATTTCAACAATTGGAGCTCTGGGAAATCTTACGTTAATCTTAGTTATAGTCATTTATATATTTGCCGTTATTGGAATGCAATTGTTTTCGAAGGACTACACACCAGAAAAGTTTTATCCGGATCCGGTGCCTAGGTAATATTTTATCGATTTATTGGATAGTTATCGGTACAATTCGCATACATATAATACATATGAATTGTCGCCTTTATGTTACAGTTTTATTTCGCGTGTCCACTTTAATTTTACCAATCCATATGATATGTCGACCATTCGACATGGAATCGATCAAAAATTGGGCTTTTCTCTATTGCACCCATTTATACTCTGCATGCGCATATGAAAAGAAAACCAACAAAATATGAGACCTGAATTAAAGCGAAATATTGAATATGAATTCGTATTTGCTGTCCGCTAACATAGATAAAAATGGTGATATCCTAAATATCCTAAAATTTTCATTGAAAATTCCGAACAAATGATTTCACATTAAAAAAAAACTAAACGATTCGTTCGAAAGTATTGGGCCGTCTAACACTAATCCCAGTGCGAACTGCGCACGCAAAGTTTGCAGATTATCTCTTTGGGTGCAATCACACTAAGAAACATGGATTGGAAACATCCCATAAGGTCCAATGTAATTTACAGAACAATGTCCACTTTTCGACCGATTTTACGTTGAATAATAATCAATACATATATAAGTGTGCGTTGTTGCTAAAGGTGTATGAATAATTATTGTGGCTACATAAAAAAAACGAAAATCGATTTACGTGATTGAAATATCATAAAATGCATGAATTCACTTTTAAAACTGTTTATTTCTGTTCATTGTTCTCAAACAAACACAGATGGAATTTCAACGATTTTTTTCACTCATTCATGATGATTTTTCGAATTTTGTGTGGAGAATGGATTGAACCTCTGTAAGTGCCAAATTGAAGTTTTACACTTTTAGAATTTATGAAATTGAATTGTTTTTATATTAATGATTATTTTAGCTGGGATTGCATGCGTGCCGAGGAAAAGGTATGCAATGATAATTGTGCTTTTCAATTTTTGTTTAATTCGCATGAAAATAATGAATATATTCATAAAAATGTATATATACTTATACATGGATTTTTACAGGATGGGGCATCGACGTGCTTTTTGATCTTTCTTCCGACTCTTGTTATGGGAAATTTTATGGTTTTAAATTTGTTTTTGGCCTTGTTGCTTAATAGTTTTAATTCCGAAGAGTTGAAAAATAGAAAGGAGGTAACCATTATTGTTATCTTTCATTGAAAATTTATTAAATATTGGTACATTTTTGTATGCGGTATACGTTCATAGGAAGTTGGAGATGAGTCTCGTTTGGCGAGAAGCTTCGAACGCATTCGCTCTATAATACGAAAACAACGTTTGGGCCGACGAAACCAAAGTACAAAGATGTCAGAGGTCGTGAGTGAGGTGATTAAGCGCGAGAAAAAGCAAAAGCTCCGCAAGCAATATCCAACAACACTTTATCGACGAAGCTACGAAGTAAATTTCAATTTGACCTCATTCACATTAATTTATCCATCCGATTGATGGATTTGAAACTCATTTCTTCTAATATTTAAATTTTAGGAATCTTTGAAACGTCCGATTTCCGGATCTGATTTCGGGTACGAAATTCCGTTGAAAGATCCACATTGCCTGGAAGCGATATTGTCAAAAGAAGATTTGGCTAGTGAACAAACTACAGACATTGACGCCGATACAGCGGACATCGATAAGTAATTGGCAAAATTACTGTCACTGATAAATATTCGTTTGCAATTGATTGTTATTTTTGTGAATTTGTAGAACGATGTTCAGAGAAACGCATGTTTCAATCGAAAATGAGAGAAAATTGTTGCAGCAAATGTCTTCCGGCTGCGGAACTCAGCAAAATGATAGCAAAGATGAGCCAACATACGCTGAATCTTTAGAACTACAGGTGTTTAGCTATCCTACCCAGCCAAACGATGGCGATCCAGAGTCATTTGTGTTATTGCCGAGTAGCTTGAAGCCAGACAACTTGGATGCCGATCAGGCTATCGAGCGAAAGGCAAGCACACCAACGATTTGTGGATCCGTGGAGAATATCTCTCAAATTCCAAAGTCGTTAAAATTGAAAGAAAATTCAAATGCAGTTAATAAATCATGTAGTTATGCGAGCCCAATATCGCAATGTTCAAAATCGGAGCGAAAATTGAGTGTGAGTGGCTCAATAACCCACAATGAATTCAACATTCCACGCTTAATGAGTGATCAATCGATAAATTCCATTTCAAATGATCATGAGGAGATGTTTTCGCAACAGAATCTTCGTGACGAACTGCTCAGCTGTGATAAAAAGGAACTGTTTCAATTTCTAAACGATGACTTCGACAACAGTCACAATTATTTCAGCGACACCGTTGGCTACGGCAGTGCAATAATGGACCCAGACACCGATAGTCTAATGTTCGATTCGAAACGGGATACCAGCTTATTCTCATCCGTTCGCAAAGCATCGACCACAAGCAATAAATCGAATCTAAGCTACATTTCAAATTCAATATTCGAAACGCTTGAACAAACTCGCGGTGGTAGTATTAGCGAATCGATTGATCGAAAATCGTTGAACCAAATCAAAGTGGCCGAAACGTATCCGCATTGTGATGAATTGGAACCGCTGGTGCAGGATTCCGAATTCGAAAATATAATTGCCAGTTTTGAGAAAGAATTATCGAGCATCAAAAATTCAACATGTTCATTGCAACGCCAACTATCGGCCATATCACGTACGCCAGATGTTCAAGCCAAAGGATCATTTGATAAAAGCTCTTCCACAAACACATACGAAGAAATACTTCCAATGAGACAAAATACGAACAGCAATCAAAGTACGCGCGACAGTGTTAAACTGAAGCGTCGCAGCTTAGAAAAGCAAATGAAAGTCGACGATGATTTCAATATTTCACACGAAATAAAGAAGATTTGTGATAACATGCAGGCACCTTTTGCCGATCCGCATATCAAACGAGGCACCAATGCCGATCTCAAACAAAGCACTAGCTACTCAAGCGGTTCGACCGGTAAAATAAATAGTTTAGTTCTTTCACCGAAGCCGCGCCGACGAAGCGAATTCCATAGTAGCCTTGACCGAATCAAGCGGTCGAGCCTTATCGATCGCGTCGATGAATCGTTGCTGGAGGCCGAGCCGAATGCTTGTCAACAAACCGAGCAACAAGAGTTACTGTATCACACGCGCAGCGAAAAACTTCCACGAAAATATTTGAATGCCGACATGAATATTGAAAGTTTATCATGGAAAAGTACCGGCAGCTATGAGCATTTGATGTGTCATACGGAAAATAAGGAACTTCCGAAAAAGATTCGATTTCAAAAAAGCTCCGAAGATAATGAATCATCTTTTACGGACAAGGAGAAAAGCGATAGAAATACAGGTGATGGTACTAACGGAGATGAGAGCAAAGGTAATTTACAATGAATAAAAAAAAAAAAATTTGGTTTGCTGCCCATGCTTTATATAGATATAGAATCATTGAATGAATCAGCCAAAAATCATTTTGAATCTTCATTCAGAATATCAGATTGAACATAGTTGATAGAATAAATTTAAGCTTTGTGGTAAGCATACCTTGCGATATCGTTTTGCATACGCTTCATCGATATCGCAATATATGGTAGTAAGTATGTTGTAAATAATGCTGCATCACATCGCTCATACAAAACAATAGAACCTTGTACTTGTACTCAGTTGGCGATAACGCAGTGGAATGGGCCTTAAATGACACCCATTGCATATGGTCTGTATTTTATTGTTGTTAACAACATTAAGGACATGCAACTTATTACGTACAGCATAATTTACACAAAGCACAATTATTCATACCAAATTATATTTGTTCGGATATTCTGTGCTTAAAACTGCAAAATACTCATTTAAAAAAAACTTATATAAAGTTTTGCAAATGATTTTCTACCTAAAAATCTTCTCGTCAATCCATATATACAATACGCACAGAGAAGTGACGTTTCGTATATTTCAGTTTCGTGCTGGAAATATTGGAAATTTCAGTCAAATTTGAGAATAAGACAACCCCGACTGGCATTTTTTTTTTTCACATATACGTATTTGAAAAAAAAAAAAAAAGAAATTCAGTCAGGGTTGTCAAAAGTTCAACATTAACTGATATTCCGATATTTTCAGTGAAGGGCTGTACTGTACAATGTCAGAACATATTGATCTGTGTGCACATACTATCCTATATCAATCCACACCTTTTGATATTATCAATCAAAATCTTGTACATATTTTAAAGTTTCCAGTTCGTCTTGCTGAAACTCATTATGTACTGCTATGAACTGAAATAATTCAACACTAACTTTTTTTTTTTTTAACCTGCATTTTGAAATACATATAATTATTAATAATTTCGATTCTACTATCTATATGCTACATAGTCAGCCTGTATATACGACCGCTTCTAGGTATATTTCTCTCTTTAGCTCATTTTTCGTCCTCTATTTTTGTAGATAAACAAAATGCCGTAGCACTTTCAGATAAACCATGGCATTGTTTAGTATCATATGTTGATGATTTAACCGTAGGTGGAAGACGTAATTCAAAGGGGCTATACGATGATCCAATGTTATTTCCATCTTTTGGAAAACGTAAAGCTCCAAAGGTACCTGATGATTGTTTCCCACAAAAGTGCTATGAAAGGTGAGAAACGAATACTAAGACATCACAAACAACCAAACAAATGAAATGAAAGGAAAAATGCAATCAATCATAATATTAATGATATCTGCATCTATTAACAATTTAACAATTTCTATTGCAAAGATGCCCGTGTTGGAAAACTTTTTGTGGTGCTGTTTGTCAAGAAAGGTGGCTAAAATCTCGAACGGCGGTTTTGTCGGTCGTCGACACACCTGCATTCGAGTGGTTTGTACTCGTGCTGATATTTGCCTCGAGCATCACACTTTGCTTTGAGGATATTTACCTGGATTCGAACGTGACACTTAAACGACTGCTCTATTGGACGAATTTTGTATTTAGCATGGTATTTGTGGTTGAGATGGTGTTAAAATGGATGGCATTAGGTTTTACAAGATATTTCACCAGCTTTTGGACCATTCTTGATTTCATCATTGTCTTTGTGAGCATCAGCATTATGCAGAAAATTTTTGCTAGAAATTCATTCAATATTCGGTAACACAATAAAAAAAAAAACCTAACACTTTTACTGTTCGAATAGGTGTCAGTCTTTTCGCTGCTAATTGAAGAGAATGAAAACTTAAAAGTTCTACGATCGTTGAGAACATTGCGCGCTCTGAGACCGTTGCGTGCTATCTCACGCTGGCAAGGAATGCGAATTGTTGTAAATGCGCTAATGTATGCCATTCCATCCATTTTCAATGTCCTGTTGGTGTGCTTGGTTTTTTGGCTCATTTTCTCAATCATGGGCGTGCAATTTTTTGGTGGGAAATTCTTCAAGTGTGTCGACGATGAAGGCGTATTGCTTGACGTTTCGGTAATGATATATATATATATATACTATATATATATATTTGTGTTTGTATGACAAGAACCAATGTTAGCATCAATTTTTTAATTTTAGATTGTGCGAACGCGTTTGGAATGCTTGGAGAAAAACTATACGTGGATCAATTCGAGAATTACATTTGATCATGTCGGCATGGGCTATTTGGCTCTACTTCAGGTGGCAACATTTGAAGGATGGATGGAAGTGATGGCTGATGCAGTAGATTGTACGGGAGTTGATTTGCAACCGCAACGGGAGGCTAATCTTTACGCGTACATTTACTTCGTTATTTTCATTGTTTGCGGATCGTTTTTCACATTGAATCTATTCATCGGTGTCATCATTGACAATTTCAATATGCTTAAGAAAAAGGTAAACATTTTTATTGTACACAAATAAATTGCAATTCAAATAATTCAATGCCAATCATTGTGATTTCTTTCACTTCACCTCGACACTCTTCACTTGACACTTTCCAGTACGAGGGTGGAGTTCTGGAAATGTTCTTGACCGAATCACAAAAGCACTATTATACAGCGAGTAAGTAAATCATTTTCAAAATTTTGACAGTGCTTTGAAAACACACTTGTAACTTTTACATTTGAAATCTTACTTTTAAGTGAAAAAGCTGGGTCGTAAGAAACCACAGAAAGTGATTAAACGTCCTTTGAATACATTTCTCGCAATGTTTTACGATCTTTCCAATTCTAGAAGGTAATTGCACCAGCAACTTTTCTTCTTCGCTCATTCTATTATTTGGAAAATCGAATTTGAAAACAAAAAAAACAAAAAAACTTTTCCATTGCAGATTCGAAATAGCGATATTTGTTCTAATTTTTTTAAATATGCTGACTATGGGAATCGAACATTACGACCAACCGCATGCTATATTTTTTATATTAGAAGTGAGCAATGCTTTTTTTACCACGGTGTTTGGCTTAGGTAAGTTGTTGTTAAACCTAAAAATGAACTAAGATGCTAGAGTGTTCAATTCTTTGAATTCTCTCTACTTCTCTTCTGCAGAGGCAATCGTAAAAATCGTTGGCCTAAGATATCACTATTTTACGGTTCCATGGAATGTTTTCGACTTTTTACTCGTGCTTGCATCGATTTTCGGCATTCTAATGGAAGACGTTATGATTGACTTGCCAATATCACCAACATTGCTGCGTGTTGTTCGGGTGTTTCGTATTGGTCGAATTCTACGCTTGATCAAGGCGGCCAAGGGGATACGAAAATTGCTGTTCGCTTTGGTTGTATCGTTGCCGGCCCTATTTAATATTGGGGCACTTTTGGCACTGATCACATTCATCTATGCCATATTGGGAATGTCATTATTTGGTCATGTTCGATTACAGGGTGCACTCAACGATATGGTTAATTTCCAAACATTCGGCCGAAGTATGACGTTATTGTTTCGTTTGATGACGTCAGCCGGATGGAATGATGTTTTGGAATCACTAATGATTCAACCTCCAAAGTGTAATCCATACTTTAATAATCAAACGAATGGCGATTGTGGCCACCCACTTTTGGCAATCACATACTTCACCAGCTTCATTATAATTAATTACATGATTGTCATAAATATGTACATTGCAATCATTTTGGAGAACTTCAATCAAGCGCATCAGGAGGAGGAAATCGGTATTGTGGAAGACGATTTGGAAATGTTCTACATTCGATGGAGCAAGTATGTATTCATTTAATTCCGTTGCCACACAATTTACTTCATTCAAAAAAATTTCATTTTATTTTAGATACGACCCACATGCCACGCAATTCATTCATTTTTCCCAAGTATCCGATTTCCTTTCATCATTGGATCCACCGCTGGGCATTCCCAAACCAAATACAGTCGCTTTGGTGTCATTCAATTTACCGATTTCATCGGGCAACAAGATCCATTGTCTAGACATTTTACATGCTTTGGTGAAACACGTTTTGGGTCATGTTGAAGAAACCGATAACTTCAAGCAATTACAGGTAATTTGAAATCCCGGACAGTAAACAAGCAAGAGTCTATTTTTAAAAATTGATCATTGATTCATATAGGAACAAATGGATGTCAAATTCAAGAAACAATTCCCCACACGTAAAGAATTAGAAATCGTTTCATCGACTCGAATTTGGAAGCGCGAAGACAAAGCAGCAAGAATACTACAGAGTTCGTGGAGAGAATATCTGAGGTAAGAAAAATAATGTACGAACCAATAAATGGGAAATATTGATTTTTGTTCGATTTTCGATGAAAAAGAATGAAGAAAGAGCGTGAACGTTCACCGTTGTCGCAAGAAGATGAGACTCAGACTTCGTCTCCGGGCGGTTGGCACAGTAAATTATCAGCTTTGAATTTTTTGCACCTGCAAGTTCATCGGCGTGGCACATCCGCGAGCAGCCGAGCATCTTCTCGCAAATCATCCAGAGCATCGGACGCTTCTGACTTGAGCGAATTGGCTGGACCTTGGCTCAATTTGCCGTTGATGTTAGTCGGAGGTGCTGGTGATATGCTCAAAGATATGAAACCGCCAGAAGATGACAAAAAGTACGCAATCAAATCGTTTTTTTTTTTTTTTTTCAATTTGTAGCACACAGTCGAAGTATGATTGAGCACTTTCGATTTCTTTTTTTTCTATTTAGCTCTGATTCAGGAAGCCGGACACCTCGTCGAAAAAGTTTCTATAATTTCTTCTTGCGACATCAAGATGCTGTGGATGATTCAGTAGCATCGCCATCGGTGAATCGGAAAGCAGGAAGCCCGAACGCGTCGACAGGTCGACCAGTATCAACCACTAGTTCATTCGACGAAAAGCAAATGCCACAACAACTGCAACAGCAGCAACAATTGCAAACCGCAGTCAGTACGAAAACAAAACGTGCCACTAGTTTTGTGCGCAAGAAGCCACCATTCGAACGCGGCCTTTCCGCACAAAGCGCCCTCCGTATTAATAAGAACGCTCATGTTGGTAAGTGATTGAAATCGATACTGGAATCGTAGTTAGTCTTGATGTGTGTGTGCACTATATGTGAGAGCAATTTTTTAATTAGTTGATGGTCCTTCAACCACATCTTCAACCAAAAAAGATGTGAGCATTTTGGTTACAGAACCATCTCCTGATATTCCACCAGCGTCGTCAATAAGTAGTCTTCAAATTGATCCACCTAGTACGTTGGTTCATGTTTTAGTGCACAGAGAAAGTGAAGAATATCAAACCGACTTGGAAGATAGTAACCCCGACAAAGGTATGTAGAGTGTTTTATGTTCGTTATCTGACCGATATTCCATATTGAAATCGTTTCCAATTCTGTCAACAAACAATTGAATCACAATTGAATTGACTATCTGTCGTGTCTACGCACTATACACGTTTTAAATCTTATTCTTATTTCCGGTGTGGATATTTTATACATATTTGGTTGTTTTTGATTTTAATTTTGATTCGATGTTGTTTTATCCAATTCAAAATTCTTTCATTGAATCAGATGAACAAGCGAAAAGGTTACAAAAATCACCGACACCATCACAACTACGTGTAACACCCTGCGAAGCAGCAAACGAATTGGATCCAGTTGGCAATCAAGAGAGCATTGTCAAAATTATGGTTGAAAGTCCAAAAACACCGCCAAATGTGGAATATGAATTTGGCGTTGCCTTTCCTCAAACAGCAGTCGTCCGAAAAAAGACTGAATCAACACAAGAAATAGAACAAACTGATGGTCAAACTTCGCCGACATCAGTCACATTGGTAACGGATAATATACAAGAGCCAATTGATGTAAATATTCCCCGTGACACTACGAACATTTTCTATGCATACGAAGAAACGGAAGTAGACAATAGTTTTCAATCTCAGCAACAGCAACAGCAGCAGCAGCAGCAGCAGCAGCAATCCCAGCAACCGCTTGATTCTATCAATACTTCAATTCCAGAAATCAATACATCCGATACAATACCCAACAATCAACCAGTTAACATCGAAAATGATGACACAATAGATCCTCCGGAAACGAATGAATCCGAAAACCAATCAATAATCCAAATCAGTAGTGATAATCCCGAATCAAATAGCAGCTGACCAACAAACTAAACCAATACCAAAATTAATTGACAAGTTGTGAGCGAATACACACCTTTTAACATATATCACCAAAAAAACAATCTACATAGTTGACAATCTTCTCTTGAGATCTTCATAAAGTAGCAAGTGTTAAGTTTAGGAACGCATTTTTTTTATTGAATTCATATAAATATAATGAGCTGCAATTCAGATAAAAAGCTTTTTTATCTGATGAATGTGATTTTCAACGCGCGAAATCTTTCTCCCCCATACTCGTGCATATTTTGTTTTAGATGCATTTTTTTAAATAAAAACTTTTAGTTTTCAATAGATCAACAAAATCTTCGGTGTGTATTACAACTCTGCAACGCTAACATTTTATGCCGTTGAGAGTATAACACATTTTTATTGCATTATAAAATGGAAATGAATGAAAATTCGTTTCGAATACTTTTTAAAAGTAGGAAACTAAAGCAAAAAAAAAAAAAAACAGATTTACTAGCGACTGCAGAGAATTACATAATGCAGGTTGGCCCTAACCTTTTTAAAAGTTCTTAAAATCATTTAGTAGCATATCTAACGGAAGATTTGCAGGAGCAAAAAAAAATATAACACAACAAAAAGTTTCCGATATAAATCACTGCTTGAAACAAGCGAGAATGTGATGAACAGCGCACAGGTTGATGGCGGTCGAAAAGAGCCACGAGTGAGCAAGAACAACAACAACAACAACAACAACAAAACTGAAATAAAAACGAATTTGTTATGTATTTAATAAAGGGAATTACCATACATTATTGTTTAATTTGTTATGACGCATGAAGAACAACAACAACAAATCAATTTGGAGTTTTTACAAATTATAACGTCAATATTTATCGAAAATTTAATCAAGTTGATTAACAACGTATCCGATAATTGTAATAATAATAATTGTAATATAAATGAAGTTGAAAACATCAATCAATTGTTCCAAATGATTGCATAAGGTAAAACAATTGCATTGACATTGTTAGTTTCATATTTACGAATTTCGCGCTTATGTTCTGCGTGTGACAAATGAAAAATAAAAATTAGCAGTGAATCGAGAACAAAGAGAAAACAGCCCACATACACATGAAACGATATTATCTTCTGGACCAAATTCCTTATCGCATAAAATTTACTATATTTTTCCCTCAAGTATACACGATAACACCTCCTCCAACTAAATAGCTTGTGACACCAAAATTCATTGACTTTTGCTATTTCTCAGCGCCATTGACTCACACATTTTATTGTCACTGAACATCCTCTAAATAAAAATGCCAGAAATTGCAATTAACGCAACTGCGACGAAAAAAAAAAAAACAAGTATATAGAACTTGAGCGTATTCGTATTCGCATTCTCGTTATGCTATTCAGCCTACGCTCCAGTTTTAAACTATTTCACTTACGATGCAGGAAAATAAAGACAAAATTATTAAAAATAAATAACAGAAACAAAAACACACAAAGAAAATTCATAGAAATTCTCTGGTTATTTTTGAAAAATCGCTACGCAGAGGTATGAATTGTAACAATAATAATAGACAAATTTATAGAAATATATTTAATAAAATTTTTGTCAGTTTGACATGGATTCGTGTTCAATTAAAAAGAGATAAACAAACACACACAAACACACTTACATAGAACAAATGATCGAATTAACAAATTTTTTTTATTAAAATTAAATTAAAATATATATAGTATATATACATTGAAATGCGCCATATAAAAAGAAGTTACAAAAGTACATAGAAACTTAATCGATATAAATCTATCAACTGATTAAGTAGGAAACCAAATAGACGACATAATTTCAAGAAAACTAATTTATTTGAGGCAACAATTGTAGCTTTTAGGTTAAAAAAAAAAAAGCGCACTACGCATAAATTCCAATAAGTCAATAGTGAGGATTGAAAACAACACACACACACACACACACACGCAATGAATCGTAATATTTCAAAGAGAATGCAGTCATACGATTCAATGTGTGAAACAAATTTATAGCAAACAAAAAACGATTCAAGAGAGTTCAACTATTTTAGATTAACTAAAGCTATTAGTATTAAATACATTTCAAAGAGACATCAATTTTACTCCTCCGATTCATACCGTTAGGTTTTTTTTTTAGGAATAATGCTCAATGAACTCAGTTGCGTATATCGTTTCCCTCACCTTTGGAACAATAAAAATAAATGATGATTTCAACACAACCAAAATCTGAAATCCAATAACTGAATGGATGCACTCTCACAATACTCAGAAGCAAATTCACGCTTCTGATTTTTTTTTTTTAGGTGACAGAAGAAATGGAAAAGCAATATGAATATCTAGTTGCATCTAGTATCTAATATTTATATATATAATAGTATAGTCTCGATTATCCGTCACTCTATTAACCGTCACTTCTGTTAACCGTCATCGTTCGCCTACGCATATTTTTTTCGTTTTCGGTTCAAAGTGAATTGACGATGTTCATATTGAAACAAAAAAACTCTACTTATCTCTGTATTCCATTTCGTCCATTCAATTGTTTACTTTGAAAAGCAAAAACACACATTTCTATACGATCTGCTGTGTTTATTTTTATTTGGAGATTTTTCATAAATCGCAACGTTTTTTTTTTTTTCACTTCTCTACCATATTTCGTTTTTTAAAGAAAAAGTCTTTTTCAATTATCCGTCAACATGCAGGTCCGGTGCCTGACGGATAATCGAGACTCAACTGTTGTCAGAACTCATTGAATTGGAGCGAAAGTGTATAAATCAAGAATATATAAAATTGGATAAAAAAAAAATAATTTATATTTGTAGCAAATGAGAAACATACATTTTCATAACATTTTATGAAAGAGAACAAAACAGAAATAGTGTCATGTCATTTAAATGACAAAGCAGACAATTAATGAGTCGTTCCTTTTCATGCCGCTTCATAACGAATAAAAAAAAATGAGCATTATTATAAATATACAGAGAGTTGATTGTGATCGCACGTTTCAGTTGGTGTCCATGTAGACAAAATAATGGAAGACAACAAAAAAAATAAACAGAAGAGAGATGGAACAATTAGAATCTGATGCATAAACTATATAAAATGAGCGGTTATGTTGCTATGTGAGCACATTAGCCATGACCTTTGGCAACTTGTCGAGGAGGCGACCACAATGCAATGTACGTGTGCGCATACACACATCGCAACAAAACACATACTGCATACCAAAACCAACCAAGAACAGATGATGATCGAATGAATAAGCGGTACGAAGTCGAGATCGTTCGCTGCTGATAGGGCCTCTAAACTTAGCGACTCGACAGCAAGTAATTGACAAGTTTCTAACTAAGAAATTGGAATCTACTGTACAATTTGGCAATCTCAAATTGAGATTCTCAATTGCAATCTGTTATATATTCTTTTCTTATTCTCATTTTCTGTTCACTCGACGCCGTATACAAATTCTAAATTTCCCCAGTTCTTAATGGCAAACACAATTTACGCCTTACGCCCAGAGTCGTCAACTAATTTGCATCCGATCAACGATCAATTTGTCTACTTGGATAACAACTACTTGGATTTTTCCTTTTTCTGCCCATTGAATCCTGAAAAAATAGAATGAAAACACAAAAAATTACTTAAGAATGCATTAGCAATGATTTAAAAAAAAAATATGTTGCTACTGTTGTTCGAAGCAAAAAGCATTTTCTCAATACTTTTGTTTGTTGCACTTTCCCGTTAGAGTGTCAGCCGCTTTGTGTACAATCGACGATATACGAACGAGTGAGATTCACGTCTAAACACCAAACGAAAAAAAAAAAACGATATGAGGAAATTTAATAAGATATTATGTATTTTCTACCTAAAAACATTGACTAAATTACTTAATTTGAAAAAAAAAGAAACCAAAACAATCAGTATAAATCGAACAATATTCAAAACAATTGACTTGCTTTTTCAAATGCTCAGATCAATATGAATGTGCAAGCGGCATCAGTTTGACACATCAATTTGTGTCGAAATAAATACCGTACACACAAATCCATTCACTGTGTGGTTGTGACAACTCTCCTCAACGCGCCAAATTTCACTTCGTGACGAAATTCATATACAAGTGGTGTCGATGAAAAAGCTCATGCAAAATACATTCTCATAACGGAACCAAAGTAAACAAATGCAACACCAAGCCACAGTAACAAATGAGTCCGTTGTGTTGTGTTGCGTTGTGTGAAATGGAAGAGAAGTTTCGGTTCTGCTCTTTCTTTCCAATTCACGCGCCCAAAATGAAACACATACACAAATCGAAACTCTTGTAAGAAGTTTGTTTACACTTCGATTGACACAGAGTAGTTGGAATGGATGTCATTTCAAATGTTTGAATTTGACAGATGCTGCGTAGCGTTCCGAAAACACGGGAAGTGTGAATATCGATTGCTCCGCTGTATGAACACTATTAATTGCTACAGAATTCTTTTTATTTTAATTTAAAATCTACCATTTCTCTGGTCCAGGTTATGAAAAATATACATATTGGTTATTTTATTTGAAGAAATTTTATTCAATAAATAATTAAGCGACAATCATCGACAACAACTAAAAATTAACATATTTTATAGCACCTAGCACATTTTAATTATTAGATGACAGCGGTTTTTCGGGCAGAGCCATAAGTCAAGATAATGATGGTCAAGAGAGATTGTTGGGATGGCATTTATATCGAAACAGACAAAGATACCGCACATTGCTTGAGTAAATGGGTTATGCATAAGCTCGTAACTAATATTGATTGAAGTATATATTTGTTTTTATCAAAAAGAATTTGCTATCTCGTTCGATTCGGACAAGAAATTCCGTTTCGTTATCAACTGTTGCTCTCTCGAACTTCGAGCTGTCGTCTAAACAAAGTGGAACACAAAAAATGCTACTGAAGCTAATAAAATGCAAGTAAAATTAATTAGAGTATATACTCTTAAAAGCACATTCATTCGAAAAGATTATATTACGCAAAATGCATTTGGATAGTGGTGGAAAAGAATGAATGAAAAGTGCAGAAAGAAAGAATGACTTTCTTCTAGCCTCACATTTGCACTGTCCTCGTTTTGTTAAATCTAATTAATGCTATAATTTGTTTTTTCATCTCTCCAACAAATTGGCAACACATTTTCATTGTAGCGAAAGCAACATTGATAACATTTAGAATTAAATCGTTCCATTTGTTAACTATTTTCAATATTTCTTCGCTTTTTTCTAAAGCGGCTCAATTTACTGAACATTCCAAGCGAAAAAAGTAAAACGAGACCAAAACATATAATATGTAGATATAGTTTTGACTGGGTTTTTGGGCAATCAGTGATGAACATTTGCACACAAATGCAATCACACAATTTTTGTAGATGTACAATACTATCACTTTCTTAAACATACACACAACCAATTACACTTACACACAAAATTCAATATTCGGAACAAAGCCAACGCACACATGATTACATCTTTTTTCGATGCAGGAGAGATCACTAGCGATGTATATAATGCTTATAGCACCACTTTACTGACGAGAGAAAACAAATGAAAACCAGAATAAAACAAAGAATACAAAATTATATGGGATTTATTGGATTTATTTCCAAATGTGGATGACGATGACGACGAAGACGTGACAATTTCACTCTATCTCAATTTAACATGGTATCTACACTTAAATTCCCTTTTTTTATCTACACTCAATCAAAATAAAACAAAATTAGCAAAAAATATTATATCATTTCTATGAATATTCTAACAATGAACGCCTTTTCTAATTTAGATATCAAAATTTATTGGATTAATTTTGTGTTTTTTTTTTTTGTAACGAAAAACTTCAACGAATTGTTTTCGTGTCCATTTTATTTTGTATATATTTTTTCAGTTTAGTTTGAAATCTTCAATAGAATTGCATAAAATGCGCAGACAACGATTTTATCTATCCTAATTGAATTATTTTATATGGGGATTTATTTAATTTTATGCTTAAACTTTTGTGCCCGAATCATTTGAATTCGTTTTGATTCATATAGATTACACACAATTATGGATGATGAATGAATAGATAAAGAGAGAGAGAGAGAGAGAGAGAGAGAGAGAGAGAGAGAGAGAGAGAGAGAGAGAGAGAGAGAGAGAGAGAGAGAGAGAGAGAGAGAGAGAGAGAGAGAGAGAGAGAGAGAGTGAAATGAACACATTTCATTATAGTAAAAACAAATCTGAATGATATATATTAATACAAAATTGTTTATTTTGAAACAATTGCAAAATTTTTTTTTAATGTAAATTGTATAATACAACAACTTAAAACTGCTTTTTCCTGCGCGATAGCTGATTGAAGTTGCATTATAGTGTATTTTGACAATTTTCGCCTTAAAATTCAATAAACGAATGAGTGTTATTTACGTTAAAATAAAAGTTAAATCTAATAAAACATTCAATTAGATTTGCTAAAATGCAAATCAATAATATTTTGACGAATAACAGCGAACCAAATTCCTCAGAGTTAAATATTTCTTTCGCGTATTGTGCCATTTCTTCCCCCATCTCGAACTGTCATTCGACAATTATAAGGACAATGCAGAATTTAGAAAAAAAAAAATGATTGAATTGATTGTAACGGCTCGGTTGCAGCTCTCTCTCTCACACACACACACACACAAACCAGAAACATAAAAACAATAGAAAATTTGACAATATGCCAACATTATCAGGCACATCACCAAACGAAATGGAAACAATGTAAAAAAAAAATCGTTTTCTAAATTAAATCAGGATGTTGAGCAAGTGTTCAGCGATCTTTTGCTTAAGTTTTGATTTAAAACTCTTCATTAAAACTGGCCTATTTGTGCGAACAGAGGCACGTATTAATAATCTTTTTCTCTTAAAAAGATTCACTGTAGCGTGAATAAATCTCATCTAAAATGAATGTGAGAGCAAACAAAATTATTTGAAAAAAAAAAAAAAATCTTATAACTATATTAGTTTAGGCTCCATACCATGTATTTGTATAGAATGACCACGCAAACCAATCATTTTACTGTATTTGAACCCAAAATAGCGAAAGGTCTCTTTACAGACTATTAATGTCTTCACAAAATAATTAAATAGCATCCTTTAATTTTAAAGAAAATGCATCAAAAGACAAATGAAAAAACCAAAAATAACATAAGCATAATTAAGAAAAGCGATTGATTCGTGTTTCATTTGCTTGTGAGGCCGTCCCAATGTTTGATCGTTCAAAACTGATCGCGCTTGAGAACGATCTCCACCTACAAACGAGAACACGAATCCATCGAAATAATAACAATAATGATAAATAATTAAAGAAAAAAAAAAAAAAAAACGAACGTCAAAACCACTTGTAAAATCGAATGAAAATAAATTTATTCCAATATACATAATTCATCATTATGAAACAAACAATCAATAATATTTTAAAAATAATAAAATCATAATCATAGATCAATACTCTGAGTTTTTTTTTTTCTTTTATCCATTTCTTTTTCGCACATTTTTGAATCTGTCTTTCTGGAGGTAGTTATTGCAATTCTAAAATGGGTAAGCATTTGTGAATAATTTCAGATTATGTTTTTTATGCAGCCAACTACAATAGAACAGGAGAGAGATCCAGTGATATTGTATAAGTCGTTTTCAAATCAAACCATTACTGATCGTCCCATAACAACAAAGCGCTATAAATACAATTGACTGAGATTTTCCAACAGTTTGTTCTCCATCAAGGTGAAACAATATCATCTTATAATTACGCCTTACAATGATTGAACAAATGAAACGATGCTGAGAAATCCAATTCACATATGGTACGAGAGTGACAGCAGAACAAATGTTCTGAATCATTTGAATTTAAACAATTTGCACAAAAGTCTCTCCAAAAATTTGCTGAATAATTGCTCTTTTAAATTGCTTAACCCAAATCCGTACTTTTTTCAACCAATTGAACGTTTGAGGTGCTGTAACTTCAAAATGCTTCCACCAATTTTAGATTCGGCTATCGATCGCTAAGAATCATGAACTACATACTATAATTTCAAAACAAAAAGTCCAAATTGTCCACTGTATTGTCCTATACAAATAATGAACATTATGGTAATAAAGAATAGTTACTTGCTAAAAAGTGTTACACGAGGACGATCTGGGTTAACTACTCTATCTGGGTGAATTACAAACTAACTTTGGAATGAGTAGACAACATTTTCGCGCCGAAAAAAGCCTCAAATTTTATTCAAATTTCATAATATTTGTGCATGGCGATCGATATACTTCTCGAGAACAAATGGCAGAGTTTCGTGTTCAGCTGCCAAGCAGGTTCAGACCGTATTTGGAAATTGAAACCAAAATTGAATTTATTTATCTAATGCTAGAATTAAAAAAACAAAGAAAAAAATTGACTAAACCAGCCATATATTTGCTTTGGTTCCAACTGTATTATAAAAGTAAATTTTTGTTTCATCTTCAGCTTTCCGTTGCTTAGCTAAGCAATTTTATGGTCTAAAATCACAGTATTTTTTTTTTTTTGTTGCCGTTGCTGTTGGTGTCTCTGATTTTCTTTTTTTGGTAAATTTTGGAAGCAACTTTGAAGGAATTGTTTTTGTGAACACTTGTGAATGTGCTAGCGAACGAAATATTTGTTCAAATCTCACAAAGCAGAACATGGCTAGTGAAATTTAATCAAAAATTATTAAATTCCATTACTCTTCATCATATTCACATACGCAGTGATATGATATGATCTGAACTAATTTCAATTTTGAGATAGACATTTGTGATATTTGTTTGGGTTTGCATGTAACACAAAAAAAAAAAAAATTCAGATAAGACCAAGCAGTCAGAAGTAACTGCATTTCAATTAAAAAATTTGCACTTTACTTGAATTGAATGCTCCTGTAAAAAAAAAAACGCCAGCAATTAACCCTTTAATGCGCAATTTTTTTTATTTTTGAATGATTTACATATACCATTATGTGCCACGATAAATAGAGAAAAACTCCATACTCATATTTTTTTTTTTGCATATTTATCGAGAAAATTGGAAAAAAGTCAAAAGAGTCATATCGCTGTAGCAAGAAAAAATTGAATTTCATAAAACTAATGATACAGAAAGTTATATAGATGTTTTTTGGTCCTATGAGTCAAGATTTAACAATTGAAAAGAATGTGAAAACTCACAAGATGAGAGGAAGAAAAATTTGAAATTCTGCTAAAATTTCGCACTTTTTTATTGCAGTACATAAATACAAATAAATTTCGATACAGCTAACAAATTATAACGAGTAAGGTATCAAATGAAATCTAATTCAATTCCCTACATTTGTTTTCAAATAAGCATGCTAAAATACCCAGTGGTTTCGTCGATATAGTATTGGCCCTATCTGATTACTTTAGGAACCCATGCGTGATGAAGGGTTAATATGAATAATATGCATACATATGATTTGACTTGGAAACAGAAGAAGAGATAGAAACAGAGAGAAAAAAAAAAATCAACATATTAACGCGGCAATAAAGAATCTCTCGCTGTGTGAAAATTATTCTTCACATGTGTCTGCTCGTGTGCACTATCACAAGCGCACTCGTGAACCAAAGGAGAGAAAAAACGAAACAAAACCTCGCGTGTTTCATCCAAATGGGAGTGTATGCGTTAGTTTAGTACAATTCCCTATTTTTAATGTTCGGCTTTCGGCTTTCGGCAAACTGATTCTGGCTTGTAGCTATGCAATGCGACCGAATGAAGTACACAACTACTTCTGATTTTAGTACTAATCAGTTACCAACACAACGCCAATTTTATTGAGTGAATCGTCATTTCAACGGGGCCGATCAGAGCGTGTGCGCCAGTGTACGTATATCAGATTGGAACATATGTACATGTGTCTATGTGATGATTGACGTAATACTCTTTTTTATGCATGAATTCTAGCTGCTTCTTTTTTTGCTTTTCTCTCCATCTCCTGCTTCTTCTTCTTCTTCTTCGGTTTTTGCTTTTGCTCATTTTAACATTTTCTTCTTTGTCGCTACACACAATATGAAGCGAAACGTCAACGCATCGAAGACACATGTGAAAAATATTGAGCAAAGCGGCCATTTTTTGCAAGCAAGTGGAACGTTTGAAGCAAAGATTGTGCGGTGAATTGAATTTTTGTGTTATACGTTGTAACGATAAAGAATTAACACCCAGTTGAGTTTTAAAGTGGTTTCAATTCAATAAACTGCCATTACATCCGTATATAATTAAAAATTAAAATAGAAAAATTAATTGCCAAGAGGAATTGAATGCACACACACACTATATATATACATATTTTTTCCTCCTCAACTTTGGTGTTTGTTGTTGGATTTACTTGGTTTCCTCCAAATTTATTGGCAAAATTCAATATAGAAGATCTTCTTCCTGTATGTTCATATACGTTCACACGCATACCGACGAAGCGAAAAACGCGTTTAGAACGCACACAACGACACAAGACCCAGATCTACTAGCACAACGTTTAGGTGTTCGCTTCATTTGATATACACGCAGCCCGTACGGACTACGTGAGGAGAGCTAGAAAGACATTGCATTTGTGTGCGTCCACACGAATACATTTGAGTATCTGTGCTAGTGATACATATGATTATCGTGCGATGGCAGTACAGCTGCTTAATTCAATACCGACTGTCCAAATGCGTATTTAGTTTTTTTCTTCTTCATCGCTGAGAATATACACGGACCATATATCTGCAAAGAAAAATGCATTGAAAAATCCGGAATTAAGTGACGAAAGCTATTCTTTCTTTTTAATTGAAAAAAAAAAAAAAACGAAAATATTAACGTAACCAAAATTAATAATTGTTGAGGAAAAGTGATTGCGGCTACCGAAAATTTGTCGTTCTGTATGGTTAAAGAGAAAAAGTTGAGAATAACGACGAAGAACACAAAGTGAGGCGAAACGTGATTCGATTAACTAGTAAAGAAATTGGCTTTTCACGAAATGTCAATAGTTGCAAGTGAATCAAATTCATTGAACAATTTGTCGGCTTCCACAAATAATAGTATTTCCTTGGCCCAAGCTGAATGGTACGTATTAATACTAATTTAATGTCTTAGTTCATTTCGAAGTGTTGTGTGTGTATTGTTCAGAACATTTGGTAAACGCGAATATGCGTATTTTTTCCATTTTTATTTTATTTTTGATAAAAGTTTCTGAACCTTCCCGTGCAACCGAATGCGAGTGAAAAAAAAATCAATGATTTTATGATGTGTGACGCTTTTTTTTTCTTGTCTCTTTTTTCTCTCTCTTTCTTTATCTGCTTTGTTTGCGTTTGCCGTCATTCCATTCGCATCGCAACATGTAGGTACTGGGGAAATATTAGCAAAGATGAAGTTCGAGAAAAGATGTTGGGTAGCCCGGATGGGACGTTTTTGGTTCGAGATGCATCGAGCAAGTGCGGGGAATATACGTTGACACTCATCAAAGGTGGCAGTGAAAAACTGGTTAAAATTTCGCATCAAAATGGCTTCTATGGGTTCACCGAGCCGTATACATTTCCATCCGTTGTTGAATTGATCAACTACTATAGGAACGTATCTCTTAAACAATACAACATAATTTTAGACGTAAAGCTATTGCATCCAATATCAAAGTTTAAAGATAATGATGAGAACACAAATATCACCGATATCGATAAGCTGGCACAAAAATTTGTGGACACTCACAAAAATTATGTAGCGAAAACGCAGGAACTCAATCAGTTTGTCCATGAGTACGACAAAACTGAGAGCGAACGAAATTTGAAACGGCAGGCACACGACGCTTTCCTGGAAGCGGTCGCAATGTTTGAACACCAAATCGATTTGAAGAACTCATATCTGAAGCAGGCAGAACCGCACGAAATCAATAGTGTAATGGAAAATTTTGATCTATTGAACGCTCGATTGGATTCGTTACGCGACAGTAAAAAACTGCTTGAGGAGGACTTGAACAAACAAAAACAAATGGTTCTGGCGTTGGAGCGTGAGATCAACAATATTAAGCCGGAACGATCGGTTTTGGCTCGCATGAAAGAACGCTATCAAACCAATTTAATGCGACGTGGCGTGAAAGAAGTGAAAATCAAACAGCTGATCGAAGAGGGATATTCGGCATGGACAAACAACGAAAACGACAGTGGGCTGTCGCACAATGAGCAGTCAACATGGCTTCTACCGAATGCCACTCGGCAAGATGCCGAACGCTTTTTGGCCGGTCTACCGACCGGTACGTTTCTCATACGTCCAAGTTCACACGGTCATTATGCATTGTCGATAGCCTGTAATGGTATTACGAATCATTGCATCATTTATGAAACGCCCAAAGGATTCGGTTTCGCAATTCCCTACAATACATTTTCATCGCTTTTATCGTTAGTTATACATTATGCTGAAAGTTCACTGGAGGAACACAACGATTTACTAAATACTACGCTAAAATATCCTGTATTCTCATCGTACATTAGGAATTTACAAAAGCAAACTTCATCGAAACAAGATGATTATGTGGATGCATCGCCACCCGTTCGTGATTCGTAATTTGTAACATTTTTTTTTTTTTTTGTAATTTCGTTAAATCGTTTTATTTTTTTTTATATACATAATAATAATAATTATAATGGCAATACCTATATAAGAGAAAGGGCAATTCTTATGCCACACCATACACCATCCACATACACGTAATATTGATACACGAAATCCAGTTGAGTAAAGAATCAACTGTTAAATTTGCGATTCGGTTGTTTGCTTTTCGCTTGCAGCTATGGTTTGCAAACCGTTTCATTGATTCGCAGTTTATCGGTAGTTCTTTATGCACATAACAACAAAACAGGACACACTAACTCAACCCTTAAAAATACTCATCCGTCGATGTCATTTTTGAGGGCAATTATTACCAATAACATATAGTTTCTATATGACACAGAAAGAAAACATGAAAAAAAAAAAACAAAACATTTAAAAAACGAAGAAAAATCAAGAAGAAGAAGCCGATGTTGTATTCCAATCGCAATGGAATCATTATTATAATGTATGTTTCTATTTTTTATACGAATGAAATATCTATCTATTTGTACATGTAACATAACAAACAATGTATAAAAGAGATTTGGCAGGTCCTCATCGGATTGAGAACGGCAGTCGCGGGAGCGCAATCTCTGCTACTGACAAGCTCCATCAATCGGCTGGAGACGCGCCAAATACTTGGAAGTTAGTGTGATGTAGAATATATGTGTGACATATGCATATAATGTTTAATTACAAGTTATAAGTCTTGAAAATTTATACAAATATTGTAAGATATTTAATCAATTTTTTTTTTTATACCAATCATAAAAAATGATAAAGATTTTTGAAAATGAGAAATCAAACTGAAATTTGAATGAAGTCAATATATATTGACAATGGATAATAAAACGAAGATGGGTGGAACAATGATTGCGATTAAATGATGGATAAAGAGCAAAGAAATAAACAGCAACAACAAGAATAACAACAGAAAAACACACGCATTTGAGATAAATGTCATGTTTGGGGTTTTGCATGAGATCAACAACAAAAGCGGAGCGATTTTCTTTAGGCAAATCTCGCCTTTTTCTTTGTCAATCTCTCTCACTCTATATTTACTCTCTTCTCTCGGAGAAGTTGTCCGACTCCTAGTCTTATTACATCATTAAGTTGAATTGCATTGGGCCTTCTTTTTTTTTCGTCTAAAAAACACAAAATAAATAATTACAACTGCAATTGCAATCTAAAAATATAAATCGTTGTAATGACTTCATAGCTAAATACGTTTACAACAATACTGCTGTTGTACTGTGTGAAGCACCACAACAAAAACAACAACAACAACAACACCAAATGCATCGCTTGAAACAGATATTCAGTTTAATTCCAGCCCAATGTGTCGAAATTCATTTTCCATGATGCACAGCCAGAAAGACTCGAAAAGTCTTTTTCTATGACCCTATTCTGTGTCATTTTTTTAGTTCAGGGAACCAGACGAGCAAACATTGAACTCTCCAATATACAAAGTCTAGCCGACCGTTTTAGGGCGACCTTCTAAAATGTCCAATAACATTTGCCGTTATTTGTGGAAAAACTTACGATGAATCATTTCCATGTATATAAAGGAGAACGGTTACAAAGATAATTGTATTTAATGAAAAATTTAGCACATGTTTTATTATGAGTCATCTGCCACTTTGATCAGGAATGACAAATGTAAACGAGACGTTGACAAGAAAACAAAAACGAACAGCACAAGGAATTAAAATGAAACAATTCAATCAAAAAGAGAAGAAATACAATTAATACAATATTCAGACAGATGAACTTGCAAAATTTTACACGATCACGAAAATTAAAGAAAAAAAAAAAATAAGTGGTACATACATTTTATTCAGAATTCACCAAATTTTCTATATTCCACATGACTCCATCTTAAAAATAGATTAGCGTGTAGCATTTGACGCAATTTTCTGCTTCGTTTCCGCTTTATCATACAAAGTAAAACAAACAAATCTTGGGTTCAACGAAACTTGAACTATTCGAAATGGATGCGTACGATAAATTGGAATTTGAATTTCAACGCGAAAAAGGAACGAGATCGAACATCGAAACAATTTTTTTGTACATTTTGTAAACGGCCCATTCGATAGATTCAATTCAATCGAAATCAAAACCGAAATAATGCCATTTTATTTTTTTGGTTTCCCCAAGTCCATATCAACGAAGTAAAAAAAAAGGAAGAAAATAAATTAGATTCATTTAAACGCAGCTACAAGAAAGAAGAAAAAGAAACTTTAAATATACACGTGTATTTGTTAAATAGCTTTAGACGTAATCGATCACAAAACAAAGAGAAAAGAAAAAAAAAAGAAAAAAAGATTTTTTAAAATATGAAAACTTATTTCAATAAATGATCAGAACTAAACTAGCGATTCAGGGTTTTTGCAAATGCTTATGAAGTTAATTGAAAAAAAGTCAATTTGTTCATTATTTTTAAAAGAATATTTATATAATTTTCTCTTTATCACCTCCACTTTCCGTGATTTAAAATAGAATGAGATGGCCACGTTCGTACCGTACACACAAACATAAATGTTAACACACTTTTTATATACTTGATGAAAATTATAATCGCGTCGATAATGAATGTGACCAATCTAAAAACCAGAATATGCGTGTCCAATAAAAAAAAAAAAAACAAATAGAAATGCGTACAAAATTAGAGTTGCTTAATGAGGTTTTCATTGACTCAAAGATGATTCAGAAATTTAGCAATTAATGTTTATAGGAACATTTAGAATAAAAATGCACGTTTCATACAAACAGAAAGATCAAAAACAACAAGAAACAAACAATAATAAAAATAATAGTAAGTTCAACACCAATAATAATTCAATAAAAATAATAGCACGGATTTCGAGCATTTAATGCAAACGGCCACACGAACATATTTTATATAGTTGGATTTTATTTCCCTTTGACCATTTCGTAGCGCTTTTTCTTTAGTTTTTTTCTCCGTTTAAGGGAACATTAATCAAAATAAATTACTCGCTAAACATAAATTCACATATGAATCAAAGAAAAGTAGTAGAATAAACACACATACATTTTAAAACTTTCAAACAACAACAAAAATGAATATAATCCTTTAAAGTCTCTAATAATAGTAGTATTTTTCTTAGTGTATAGCAATTCATAATCTAAATGTGAAAATTCGCGTATTTTCAAGTGATTTGAGAAGGAGAAGAAGTATAAGAAAAAAGAAGAAGGAAGAAAAACGTTTGAGAAAACAGCGCTTCTAATTATACGCCCTGTAAATGCTACCTCAATGGAAAAAATGAAAGAGATATAAAAAATTATACCCATTGCATAAAGATAGACATGCATACGAAAGAAGAATAAAAAAAAAAGGCAGATCTTACTGAAGTTGGAATAGCAAAGGGAATGCAAAATAAGCAAATACTTCATGTCCGATTTCCAAGAGCAAGTGTTCCCAAGTCGATTCTATAGAAATATGAGCGTGCACAAACTCGGAAACAATAATGAATAATTCAGTGATAAAATTAAATTGTGAGTTAATTCAGTGGGATCAGAGAGAAGTTTAAAGCAAACAAAACAAAACAAAACAAATCTGTCAAATCATTTTGTCTATTTTCAGTTCTCTGTGCGCTCCAACTGAATTATTTTACTATGAAAATTGATGAAACGAAAACAAAAACTCAAGTTGTTGAAGTAACATCTACAATATACTATTTGAATTCTGTTTCCATAAAAGCACTTGGAATTGTATTGTACATCAAAATAATGTGAAATAATTCTAATCCATCGTTTTTTTTTACCAAATATTTTTATTTTATTCTATTTTTCGTATGCCAATTGTGAATTTTTTCTTTATGAATTTCAAGTCGAATTTTTTTGTAATATTAATAATAATAATGAAAAATAGTTTCTTTATCAATCTTAACATTTATTGAACTTATACAAGTTCCTCCTCCAATTCACCCGTTCATATTCTCAACGGATCACAATTTGAGTGACACAAAAAAGAGAAAATGTGAAATTTCCGAAGGTAACAAAAAATCTACCTTCTCTGATATTTTTTTACATTTATATTTGTTTAATCATTGAAATAATGTTGTAAAGGAATGGAGAATGTATCAAAATGCATATGTTCAGCCCACTCACAGTGGATCAAATTTCAAAATTTGGAATAAAAAAGAATTGTTTTACCCAAAAAAAGAGACAAAGTTTCATTTTTCTTTTTCTTTTTCTTTTTCTAATTATTTTATCCACATTCGGTTCAGATATCAGCAGGTGAATGCATGGAGAAAAATGTGCTAATGTGCACAGATGACTTTCGTCGCTGTATGAATGTATGTAGGACAAACAAGGTTCGTACTGAGCATGCTTTTGGCAAGTGACAATCGACTGTCATTCCCGCATTTTGAGGGAAATTTTTGTTGACCTCTGATCTGGAAAATATGCTAAATCTCAATTCCAATTTTGTTGACCATTGCAAAGGTAACTTTTTCAAAACTATATCACTAACAGGTTAAATTTTATAATTTAATTTTTTTTCCACGCAAATTAGTGAAGTTTCAAATCTATTGATATAAATGAAATTATTTTTGCGCATTGGCATGGTAAAAAGAGTTTTCCGTAGAGTTTCATTTATTATAAAATCCATTGAGACTGTGCTGTAGCATATGTGTTTCCACTCTTTGTTGACAAAAACAAAATACATGAAAAAAAAAAATCAATGCAACTGAACCAACGTATGAAATCACACTTTTTTCAAGGTAAGACGTTCAGCTTTTGAAAATCTGTGAATTTGGTTTCATTTGGTGTCTAATTCGAGCCATTGCAAATACAATGAATAACTCTGTGTTGGCCGATGTACAAGCACTCGTAAGTTTTTTTTTTCTTGCTTTTTGATTATTTTGAGTAGGTGGTGTTATTTGGAATATTGTGTTATTTTGTTTGTCATTTAACAAGTGCCACTTGTACACGTAACGATGTGCTATCTTTGTGATGACCAACTTCTATGTTCGATGTATATTTTCTTTTAGAAGGCTCAAATGAGTAAAATAGAGCATATCTTGGATCATATTTCGCTGAAAATGAACTCAGTTCAGCCTACATCAACAGCTACGGCTGATGTTCGAGCTCTGGTAACATTTTGTTTTGCTGCGTGAATAAATAAAAATTGATTGTAATGCAAATAATTGTTTATTTTTCACATTGATACGACAGAAAGTGCAAATGGACCGAATGGAGAGTATGGTGGATAACATGAAGGAGCCAACAAAACGGAATTCAGATAGTTCGTGACATTACAAGTAAATCGTTATGTAAGTTTCCGTTCGATTGAAAAAAGTTCTTTTTTTTTTCGTTCTGTTTTTATCTATTTATTCCGAGTATTTATTGTATTTTAGAAAAATTCAACTTTCCGGCAATCTCACCACTTGATTGATATTAATTTAATCCCACTGCCAATTGGAATTCAATTCATAAATAATATTTAACTATATACGAAATAGTCGATTCTGCAAAATAAACTTGAAAAAAAAAAACGAATATATTTGTTCTCCAATTAGATCCAAGTGTTTGTTTTATTAACGCTTCACCTTAAAATCAATGGAATGTGTTGTGGTTTGGCTAACAATAAAGACAAAACATTATGGCAAATTGTTTTGTATTTGTTTTATTTGAAAAATATATTGATCCTCTTTCATAAGACGACAAAAAATTCAGATTTGGGTTGAAAAATCCTAATAAATTCCAATTTTTACGGGAGAGAAAAAAAAAAATTGCACAACCAAAGAATGAAATCAACTTTCTGAAGTGCTTTAAAATACCAAATTATTGCAGGAACTGATTTCATAATTCGCTATCAGGCAAAGTGCCAGAGTCGGTGACAACGACATCTTTCTTTGGTCTATCGCCTGGGTAAGTTGGCTGGTTTTCAATCTTACGAATGATGTCCATGCCCTCAACAACTTCACCAAATACAACATGACGTCCATCTAACCATGGGGTCAACACTGTTGTAACGAAGAATTGTGATCCATTTGTGTCTTTGCCTGCATTAGCCATGCTCAATAAACCAACTTTTTCGTGCTTCAAAGTGAAGTTTTCGTCTGCGAAACGGGCGCCATAGATCGAATGTCTAAATGAAACATGAAAATGTTGAGAGAGACAAAAAAAAAAAAACCAAATGAAAATTTCGAAAATGCTGTTATTTTTCAAAAGTAAACAAAAATAAAGAAAAAATAGAGAAACATACCCGCCAGTACCATCTCCAGCTGTGAAATCACCACCTTGAATCATAAAATCTTTGATGACACGATGGAATTTGCTGCCTTTGTATCTGTAGTGAGTTGAAAAAATTATATCATAAATAACGGAACAATCAATGTAGATGAATCAAAATGTTACCCTTCGCCTTGTGGTTTTTTAGCCAATTCTCTAAAGTTTCTTGCGGTTTTTGGTACAACTTTGCCATACAAGCCGAATACAACACGACCAGCAGGCTGACCGCCGATGCTGATGTCGAAGTAAACCTAAAAAATGAAATAAATTGAATAAATACAATGGTTTTTGTGTCACAGGAAATGTAATTTAATTCTATATTGTGATTAAGCTGCGTGCTGATTGCAACAATCTCGTCAGAGCAGTGTTTAAAGCGAGTATAACTGGATTCGCGTGACGTCACAAACCGAAACTAATGAACTCTCTATGAGAAACAAAAAAATCTTCTTTGTTGCAAAAAAAAAAAAAAAACATAAAAATATTTCCTATTTGAATAATGACCATAGCCACATTTCCAAACAAATTATGTGCCAGCGATGCATGTATTCTTTGAATTTTACAATTAGAATGAACTATCTATCTATATATATATATATATATATTGCATTTAAAATTTTATTCTAAAGTACACGTATACCAACAGCAATTTTTTTGCCTACGTACCTTATCGGTTACTTCAGCAGCTAGCGCAATGCTAACCATCATCAAAACGCCAAGAATCACTTTTTGCATCGTTTTTTAATTTTCTTTTATCAACCGTAAAAAAGTAAGAATAAAATGCAAACCAAAGATTTCTAAATAGAAAAGAAAATTTTGTCGCCGATGAGAGAGAGAGATCACTGAACTACGATTACTTTACTTAATTCGAATTAATGTAAAAGCATCCGGCTCATTGAATGTTATTCTATGGAATAAAACACAATGTCGAAAAATGTGTGATTGCTTCAGCGATTATGATCGTATGATTTGTATTTTTGTTTGTATTGTCACATATAGTTTCTCTATGCCGATTGTGTTGTCATCGAATTGGAAAACAGTGAGAGTGAAAGAGACGGATATATTATCATCGTCCGTATGTAGCATCCATTTGAAAATGTTGTC
The DNA here is from genome assembly GCF_009176505.1 of Sitodiplosis mosellana. NCBI lineage: Eukaryota > Metazoa > Arthropoda > Insecta > Diptera > Cecidomyiidae > Sitodiplosis > Sitodiplosis mosellana. Next base: position 3,581,401 of record NW_022601408.1, read on the forward strand.
TGTTGTGTCGCTGGTCAGCGACTCGGTCTGTGATTCAAGCGATGTGATATAGGTGGCGGACGCGGTTGCACGCCTTTTCTTCATTTGTATTTGTTATTCTATTTTTGAATGCTCATATCACCTTGACTGTATCGCATGATTTGAGGTTAGGTATCAACATTTTTTTTTTCCTTCTGAATTATACACATAAAAGGCCATTTTTTTTCGCATACGTTTCTCACAAATGATTTTTATTTCTCAAGTATTATACAAACCAAATGATAATCTGCTCAACTGATGGTTTCTACTGAAAAAAACTAAAACGAAAATAAAACAAATTCAATTTCCAAACGATTTTCATTTTTGGTTTTCCTTTTATTTTATTACAACTTATCATACATTGGAATTATAATAATTATATTATTTTTAACTTGGAATTTTCTCTTCTTCTTCTTTTACTAAAAATTCATCGAGTTTATCGATTTGTTTTCTGGAATTGATAATTCTGATTTATTTTTATTTCTTTTCGCAAATGCTTTTTGAATCGTTTTCATCGATTTCGATAAACTGGAAGTGGAATTTGAATGCTGCGATAAAAGCAGCCGCAATTTTTATTGTATGTTATTACTGCTCTTCTTGCATGTGTATTTTTTTTTGTTTAACTAACCATGCGTTTTTTTTTGGTGTGCTTACGGCACACATATCTGTTGGAGGCACGCTGCAGATCCAGAATTAGTCTTGTCCGTCGGCGAGTGCTTCAGCTTCAGCTTCGGCAGCAGGCTTTTCTTTGATGGCAACATCTTCAAAGTTCTCCACCAATTCGGGTACGTCATCGTCATCGTTCAATTTCTTACTGGAAACGATGTCATTTGCGATTTTCTTGAGTTGCATCAAGCCCTCTGGTCCAAGTTGCGTCAAAATTGATGGCAACATTTCTGAAATATTCTTGGTTTCACCGTTTCCGGTGATCGCAAATGTGTTTGTGGCCAACGATGCTTGAGCCTTTGGATTGTTGAAATGAATGACGGTGCCGTCATTTTTGATGATATTCACTTCTTCGATTCCTGTAATTAAAATTAATGTTGAGTGGCGAATGTCAAGACGAAAAAAAAATCGCATCAATTGACAGGCAGACAGGCCTGACAGGCGGGTAGGCAGAAATAAATTGAATATAAGAAAATACTAACCGGGAATCGTATTGACCGACAACTTTTTCAACGAAGATTGCAACTTCTTATCATCGGTGGCTGGTGTACTGTGTACAACCTTCTTCTTACGTCTGGGCGTACCTTTGCCACCGATACGAACTTGTTCTTGCAATTTCTTCAACTTTTCTGGATTCATGATGACTTCAATACAATAATTCAGCAGCGACTGACCGCAATTAATGTTACTCACGTCAGTAATTGTTTAAAAATAAAACACGTGCAAAATCCGTCCGTACTGGTTTGCACAAACTGTCAATGTCAGTTTTAAGCTCTGGATCACGCCATATTGAATAATTGACTCCAGCGCTATTTATTTTGCTGAAATTATCAGCCAATTTATATAAACAGATTATAATTATACATTTACCTTCTAAAGAGAAAAATCGATCAGAATTTTTTTTTTTTTTTCTTCAAGAACACGATTTATTTTTGTTTCGTGCAAATCATAAAATGAAATCAAATTCAATATAACTGGTTGTTTTTCATTTCAACCGATTTGAACCACAACAAGTGAGTGCGCCATTCACAACATTGTACGCAGCCAGAAATAGTTTAATAACAAGCAACGTGAACCGATTAACGTACATATCAAGTTGTGTGTGTAAAGTGCGTATGTGTGTGAAACGGCTTTCCAAAAATATGAATAAGCGATTGACAACTTCATTTGTATGAATAGGAGAACTAGTTTCGTCACATATTTGATGAATTATTCGAAACAAATAGAAAAGTTTTCGTTTTGAGTTTATTGTGATTTTTTGTTGATATTATTTTGACTGTCATCGAACCATATTTTCTGTGCTAAAAACCTTTGAACATTACGAGAAAGCGCTTAGAACTCTCATTGCATATTGGTAAAATTGTGCGAATTTATTTATTATCGAAGTGTAAGTGACGTTTACATTGAATGTGTCCACTTTAATTTGGTACTTATGCACTTTCGTTTTGTCATTTTCGCAATGATCATTCTAGCACATTCCGTTCATTACACGCAGTATTTGATATCAGTTTGGTTTACAACCGAATGATTTTATGCCCATTTTGAATGTCATTTGTTTTTGCGTAGCTTACAGAAATGGATAGGGACAGCCAAATCGATACAAATCCAATCGAAAGTTCTAATGCATCCAATGAGATTAAAGACGAAAATACAAAACCCGAAAATAGTGAAAGTTCCGAACAAAGCAATATCATAGATGTTATTGGAAATGGTCAACTGGTGAAAAAGGTAAGCGATTTCGGGCGAGATATTGACTGAACGAGAGAGAGAGAGAGAGAGAAAAAAACGGAATCGTTTGAATATTTGTTTAACATTTATTCCATAGACGATAAGAGCCGGTGAAGAAGGCTTTCAACCACAGCGTGGAAATATTTGTAAAATTAATCTCGTTGGTAAATTGGAAGATGGCACAGTGGTCGAAGAATTTAAAGATTATGCGGTGCAAGTCGGCGACGTTGAAGTGGTGCAAGGTGTTGATATGTCACTCCCACTAATGACTGTTGGTGAGTTGGCTGAAATTTCAGCCGATCCACGATTTGCATACGGTTCGCAAGGCCTGACGAACGAAAATGACAATTCAAAATCAATTCCACCAAATGCAAAGGTACTACGTTTACATTTCACAATATATTTTCTAATTGTAATAAGCCTACATCATTTAATTAGGTGATTTACACTGCTGAATTGCTTGAGTGCAACGATGAAGAAGATCTTGAGAATGTTCCATACGCAAGTAGACAATCCATCGGGTAAATTAAATTTTTTCGATTCATTTTTATCATATTTTTGCTCGATGAAATTCATTTTTCTATTATCAAGTAATCACAAGCGTGAGCGAGGGAATTTTTGGTATGATCGAGGCGAATACAACATGGCAATTCAACTATATCGTCGATCGCTAGAATACTTAGATGATACGGACAAATATGTTGGCGACAACTCAAAGTTGGAAGAGGTTTGCATTTGTGATCATTTTCTGTAATATGGAATGGAATTGGTATCATTTGGCATAAACCAAATTAATTAAAATGTTATCCATTTTTGATGGTTTGATTAATATATTTGATCATTATGAAAACAATTCCAGTTTACAAATGATCAGCTTCAGGAATTGTTGGAAACTCGAGTAAAAGTGTACAATAATTTAGCTGCAGCTCAAATGAAAATATCCGCATTTGATGTTGCACTCACATCGGTGGATAATGTGTTGCGGTGTCAACCAGAAAATGTGAAGGCGCTCTTCCGAAAAGGAAAGGTTTGTATCAGCTCAGCTCTATATTGCATTCTATTTACAATCATCTACTTTTCGCGGTATAGATTTTGGAAGCCAAAGGCGATATAAAGGCTGCAATCCCAATACTACAAAAGGCTGCTATTCTTGATCCAGACAGTCGAGCAATTCAACAGGTAACACAACACACACGTCGGAAAATGACGTACATTTAATCTAATGGACCAATTTCGATTTTTTTCGCAGCTTCTATCAAAATGCATAATGAAATCCCGTCGCGAGGCGCGCAACGAAAAGGATATGTACCAAAAAATGTTCAATCAAACGCAAAAATTGGAATCAAAAGGAAAACGTTCCAAAACAGGGGGAGAACATGAAATGCCAAAAGTATGAGAACATGAAATCATTTCGTGTCGAGGGGCGAAATCACTCTTTTTCACCGAAAATTAATAGTTGGAGAAACAGTAATTTGAAAAGTAATTGAAAGAAAAAGATAATGCTCAATGAAGCAGAGGACTTGTCGTCATAGGCGTAGGTGTAGTATTTCGCTTGGTTAAGCGATTCGTTAGTTGCCGAAACATCATATATGCAGTTTATTCGATTTATCACGTGCAGGCTTTGTTATGCGCAAAATCCATCACGCTGAATAAATTCATGCGATAGATTTATGCGATAAATGTGATGCGCTCGCTTTGCGGTGAACGAAGTCTGTTGCTCTTCAGTTGTTCACGCATGAACGTTCATGCTTTGCAGTGAATGCATCGCTAAGCGGTAGTGAAGAGCAACATACCTCGTTCACCGCAAAGCGAGCACATCACACTTATCGCATAAATCTATGGCATGAATTTATTCAGCGTGATGGATTTAGCGCATAACGCAGCCTGATCACGTGAAATCCTTATATTCGGTTAGCGGAAGTATTTCGTTTTCGGCGTCTATATACATAGCGTATGTATGACCTATGGCTATTACGGTGAAGCACAACGATATTCAACGTAAGCACGGCGCCGCAAACGAAATCATAGTTCGGCTAACCAAGTATAAGGATTTCATGTGAAATATATCGAGTGAACAGCATATACGATGTTTCGGCAACCAAACGAATCGCTTAACCAAGCGAAATGCTACACCTACGCCTGTGACGACAAGTCCTCTGCTTCATTGAGTGGTAGAGGTTTGACAGAAAACCACATTTTGGATGTTATTTTTAGTCAAAAATTACTATTTTTCTTTCAATTACTTTTCAAATTACTTGTTCTTTAACTATTACTTTTGAGTGAAAAGTGTGATTTTCCCCTCGTTTTGTGTGCAATTGTCACATCACATCATATTCAATCGATTTTTTTTTTTGACAACAAATTTCTTCTGAATTTCACTTAGTTCAAGCTCTGGGGTTATTTAGGATCGATTCTGATAGTGGTGGCAGGAGTTGCAATCTATAGATCAATCTAAATATATCTATGGATACCGGATTCATTTAAGTTTACTTCGTTTATGGATATCATCAAGATTGAATATTCTTTTTATAATTGTATTAACGCAGAGAATTTAATTTAGGGAAAAGTAAATGATCATCTTTATCACAGATAAAAGAAAAGTTACACAAAATTAATCGGAATGAAAACTGGCGGATTATCGCGTAAAATACGTAAAAGTTGAACTATTTTTCTTTATGTTATATTGTTTCACTAAAAGAAAAAGTGTCTAGATCAAAATGGTTTAGGAAATGTAAATTCAGACGAGTTTTTGTAAAGCACACGCATTATAATAATAATAATGGAAAATTAACAAACACTGAATCAACCGTTGTTTTTTTTTCTTTAATTTCAATTTACTGAAATTCTTTGATGGAATAGATGACACAAAGTAAAATGTGTTCTCAACTAATTAAAACAACTTCAAATTAAGATTTATGCCAATTGGATGTGTGTAGACGATTGAAGAAATCACTGAGGTATGTAATCTCATCAGAAAAGTGCGCTAAATTGAATTGTGGATAATTTTCCCAGGTAGTCTTCAGCTTTTTCGCTTCTTGTATGATCTGCTCGAAGCTTCGTTTAAATATTGCACTCTGATTCAAACAAGATTCGAGTGTCATGCAACCAAATCGTCGATCAGTTTGCAAGATCTCCTGAAAATATTCCTGATTTTCCGTTGATAAATTTGGCATAAGTTTATTTTGGCCGCAGGTATTTGGTTTCGAGTTGCGAAGCGTCTTTTGTATTCGAGTAAGTAATAAATCATCTAAACCTTGGAATGAACTCAATACAGCCAAAGTATTATCATTTATACGATCGGGAGCCATCTGTGTAATTCCAATCAACTCAAGGACATAGAATTTTCGCACTTCTGACGAATCGGAGTAGTCGATTTCTACTGAACTGTTTCGGCACATGTATTTTTGCCAAAGCAACACTCTCAATACACTGGTAAGAAGCAATTCAACACATCTGGTTTTTGATCTTGACAGAGCGTCGGTCAGATAATTTGTAAGTTGTTCATCATTTATGCTGCGCAACAAATACGATGAAGAGGACGGTGATTTGAAACTCGACAACGCACTCATCTGAAAGTATTTTATTAGAAGAAACCGAATTTTTGAAACTATTTTTTAAATAATAATGATTTTACCAATTCAAGACATTCATTGTTCGTAGCGATTTCACTCTTGGGATTTAGTTTAGCTAACGTTTGTTTAATTTTATCCACAATTTCTTGGCCATATTGTTTTAATTTTGAAACATCACAATCACATCCGAATATGGCCAATGCAGGTGAATACGGCAACTCTCGAAGTATTTCCGATCGGTGGCATTCAGAGAGCAAGCTTAATGTATGTTTAGATAAATTCTGAATCAAAACACTTGATGGACATCGTGGTATAGATGATAGGTTTTGGCTCATGCTCAACCATAGTTTGCAATACATCGATCTCGTATCGTCTGATGCATAACTGACGGAAAATTGTGAAATTAGATTGAAATCCAATACGCATGAAAAGTGGTTTAATACTTGAGAAATATGATCCAAATATCCATTAAAATGGTTATCTGACGAGCATTGTCGGTTAATATTGCTTCAACAAGGATTCGCTCCAAAGATCTTTCGACTTGTTGACTTGCGGCAGTTAATATTAACAACCCACATAAAATAACGACATCATCATATAGATGGTCTGTGTATATTTTGTCCATTTCTACGGAGAAAACGAATTTTCATGAAAAAAAAAAAAAAAAAAAGAAAACTGATTGATTTAAACACACTTTGAAATGAATACTCACCTTTTGGTATGCACACGAACAGTAAATGATGCAATATATTTCGTTGAATGTCTTCATGGTTCAGGTACCAATTATTTGATGTGCAGTTTGAATGCAGTAATAGTTTTGTAACTTCAAGACTTATATGAATGTGGTCATCACGAAAATTCGAGAGTAATTCCATCGAAAATCGAGTACAGTTAAACGTATTTGACAAAACGTTTGATAATGCATTATTTATTAGCATTGTATAGTTTCTGATGTCCTCGTTATTTCTGCTGCTGTAAAACGAAGTTGATCGATGAAAATACTAAAATCGTTCAATGATCCATATACTTACGCAATGTCCAATGTCGTTTCGTACAAGCTGATAAATTTACTTTGCCCCCTAAAATTTTCGTTGTTATACACTTCTGCAAGATTTTCCATCAGTTTCAAATAAAAAGTTGTCACCTTTATCACAAACATCGATTCTTTTGTACCTTTTTTGTGCTGAGAATAACATGAACAATTGTTATGAATCAGAAATGAAAAACGATAAGAAAAAGAAGGTGTTTATCCCAAACCTCTTGCATTTTCTGTACATTTGCCGTAATCAAATCGCAAATATTATCTATACAATACGCAACCCAATCCAAAAGATCTTCTGAAAGGTATTTGAGTTCGGAACAGTTCTGTTGTTGTAGTGTATGGTAAATGGTGTGAAAGTCTGTTGCCAGTTTGGACAAGTGCTTCCATGTATTGGCCATTGACTTCACATCATCCTTCTGCGATTGGTGATAACCTAGTTGAACCAAGGCCTGTAATACTGTGTGTTACACATAAAGTAGCACATGTTAATTGGCATACAAATCTTTTTGAACTTGCATCTATTCAGATTTTTAGATACCTTTTCGACATGTTTTCAATTCACTCAATGCAACATCAATCTCTAATTTCGGACACACCAATACACGTGTAACTGACTGGCACATAGCATCACAGTATGGCTTTATATTATCATGACTGAAAAATCAAAAAGCATTTAATATGCGATCGTTGTGGAAATGAAAAAGTTTTCAAAAATTTCGTTCCCTCTAGGTACCTGGCAAATTCTTGGTGCGGTAGTATTTTGCATAGAAAATGCAATGTATTCAACAAGTAGAGCTCAACGTTTGACAAACTAAACTTATCTACGTCTTCGAGTTTCTTATGAATGCTCTCTGACAGTTCCGAAAATAGCTGAAATACGGTTCCAATTATGTTTGTTGTAAATTCCTCATCTTGACTATCGATACTAGTAATGGCCTAAAAATAAATAAAAACATTTTGTTTATAAATTTAAATTAATTGTCGGTAGTTTGATTCACTAAAAAGTGTCAATACCTCATCGTATTTGCCTTTTAAATGAGGGAGTATATGCTCGCAAACCAGCTCATTGATCTCATCAAGGGATAAAATATTACTAAACTTAGTGAATGCAAATTCAAACGCTGCACATGTGTCTCCTTCATCCTTCAGAACGGCGTATTTGATATGAGAAAAATCTTCATTAAGGAAAATCGTTAAGACAACTTACAAAATGTTCGATTGTATTGCTTAAGTACTAGAATAATTGTTTGACTAATTTTGAAAAAGGATATTTGAATGGTTTTTAAAATTTGTTCCTTTGGTATACACTGCAGATCCTCTGTAGGTAGATTTTCTATCGATTCAAAATTTCCGTTCATGTTTTGTAAATAAAAAGAAGTGAAACCACCACCAACGTTCAGAATGCTTATGTGCTAGTATTCAATTAGATTCAAAATACAAGCGACAGATAAATTTAGCGCTCAAACTGAGCAATGACAGTAGCTGTCACTTTATGGTATGCGGCATATTCGTATATGCACGTGTTTGAGTTATTGTTTTTTTTTTTTTTTTTTTTTAAAATAGAATTGTGTATTAAATCCAAAATAATGAGCTCTGACGAAAATGAACAAAATGAAATTGATTGCAACACATGTACTGCAACCGAATTGAGTCAATTATTTGATGAATCACTTCGGATATCGAGTGAAGAAGCAATTTCATTGCAGCAGAATTACGTTTTGTATTTGGACAATTCCAGGTAGTTTGTTGTTATATGATAAAATTTAAGGATAAAACGAACTCATCAACATTTCTTCGAAAAAAAAATTCCATCAGAGACTTTGGTAAAATTGCCGCTGGAACATCAAGTAAAACTGTGCATATTTTCGATTTGAATAGCAGCAAGGGATTTTCGCAACTTCAAAAATGCGATATCGGACTTTCGACCGACAACCAAACGATTTGTGACATTCGCTTCGGAAAAAACAGTTTGAACACACTGTTTGTCGGCGTAACAAATGGAAAAATATACACTTATGATTTGCGTGCAAAGCCAATGCCGGTACAGACATTTGAAAATACTGATGCTCAACAAAAGCCATTCATGTGTTTTGATGTTAGTGCGAATGATTCGGTATTAGGTGTTGGATCTGAGCAGTATGAAGGCGAAGTAAATCTTATATTGTTTGACGTACGAACTACTTCAACACAAGCCATATACTCAGAAAGCCATCGAGACGATTTGACGCAGATACGGTTTCATCCAAACAATCCTGATATTCTAGCCTCTGGTTCAACCGATGGACTCGTAAATGTTTTCGATATTTCGGAGAATGACGAAGACGATGCGCTTCAATCATGCTATAATACCGAAAGCAGTGTACAAACGATTAATTGGCATCCGAAACATGACGACTATTTACTGAGTTGCATCACACATACCAACGACTTTCAATTATTGGATGGTGATGATACAGACGTGGGTTTTAGATGTGAGCGTCAAGAAATTACAAAATTGATAAAACGTAAATCAGCTGAAGATTGTTATCTCATAAATTCGCATTCCACATTAAATGGCGATATTTTTTTGCTGGCTGGATCAAATTTTAATGCTGGTGAATGTCTTCGCAGTCTCACCGTACACAAAAAATCACTTAAGCCTCGAAATAATTTCATAGACAACAAGCAAATTATTCGATGTAGCATCTTCAACCAAAAGGTAGACTTTTTAACAATATATACGTATATGTATCGAATCGATACATTTTTTTTTTATATCGACACTAGATCGAGCTGATTTGTTTGGTTTTGTTTCCTTTGAATGCATAGGACCAAGTGCTTGTTACAGCCGGTGAAGGAGGTATTGTTACCGTGTGGGAAAATAGCCCATCTTCAAACAATGACATACACAAAGAGAAACGAAAAATTAAAACGAAAAACAGCCGAAAATCAAAACCGTATTAGGTGTTTTTTTCGATTAAAATATTAAAAAAAGGAAGTGTTTTTCAATAGAATAAAATTAAATTAAATAAAAACGAATTCAATTATGTTTTGCTGCATATATAAGCCATAATTTGTGTGCAAACCGCATCAAAATGACGGCGAGTGGAACCCTTTGATAAAATCATTAATGGCAAATGAGAACACAAAGCCGATTGTATCGCACGTCAGTTTCCAATGGTCAGTGCATTAAAAGAATTTGTTTCATCCGAATTCATCGTCCCAGGTACGAAAATTGGATTTCACAACGGCCGCTATAGCAGCGAACAATGGCTTGCCGTTTCGTTAGTTTGCACCAACAAATCAGATTGGTCAATCATTGCATACGCATCATTCGAATTGCTTTCGTTTAGTGAAAAATGGCAATTGAATGTAATGAATTCACCAGCGCAGCTGAAAAGACGTTCGCATATAGCTTACAAGATTCAGGATCGAAGTGAAAGTTGGACAAATGGGAAATGGATCCATTTTCAACATTTCTGCATTTATGGCGTCGAATTACGAAGTGATGGGCGGTTTTCGCCCGTGAAATTTGCGACGATTAACTGAATCTACACAATCATTTCCTTAATCACAACTTAATCATCATTAACTATTTACACAATCACGATTAAGTTGGTGTAGATAATCACGGCGACGTCGCGATTAATACAACAAGTTAATCATCGCCGATGATTAATTATACTCTTGCACAATCACTTAATCATGATTAATTGCGATTAAGTGATTAAGTGCCGTCTTAATCATTTGAAAAATGATTGTGCAAGTGATTAAGTAATCACAAAACGCCCACCTGTAATTTAAATAACAACAATAAGTAAGAGACACACAAATCAACAACCAATGTTTGTAACGTTTTTCTGTTTTATTTGAAATCATAAAAAATATTCATTCCTGTTTTCAACAAAGAGAAATGAAACACAAATCAATTTCTAAATAGAATCATTTCGACTAGATTCGATTTTAGAAAAATATTATGCGCTTTATTTATGGTACCTAATTAAAACGAGAGACGAAAGAAAGGAAAATAAAACAAAAACTATTACGTTCAAATTTGCCTAGTGATTGATTGCAATCAACAAAAATCAAAATCGTATGGTTGTTTGGATTTACGGAAAATGTCCAACAAAATGATACACTCAACGCTTTTTTTTTTATACTATGTGTTTTTCAATTGTAAAATGTACAATAGTTTGCAACTTGATATTATTTTCTTCTGTGGTTTCATTGGCTATTCAATAGTTTTCAATGGATACGACTTCATTTTGATGCGATTTCTTTTTTTCTCTTCTTATTCTTCGTAATATAATATATGCAAATCTGTTTTTTTTTTGTTAGTGATTTTTGTTTGCTAAAAAATCTCCGGATCCATTTATTTCTTCCCGTTGTTGCACTTTAAAAGTTTGGCATCTAAGTTGTTAAAAAAAAAACGATTTCAGCAAATATTTCGGCGATATTCTTTGTTTATTGGATCGAGTTTTCTTTCTTCGCGCACATATCTAATTCATAATCAATAAGAACTATGCATTTTTTTTTCTCTGTTTCGGTTTTAAATAATTCGTTAATATTCAGCACTTTAGAAAAATGTTTGTTTGTATTTTTACATGAAATCATCATAATCATAGGATTCGTAAGTTCCATATTCCTTCATATTTGCCTGTAGAGAGAACAACAAGTGACATGAGTAATTTATGGATGTTAAATAAAGAAATAAAGCAACTTACGCTGTCTGTTTCGATGCGAAGATTCACTTTTGATTTGCCTTTACTTCCTTTTTTGCTCTTCTCTTTTTCCAATTTTTGCTTTTCTGTATACAAATTGTCGATGGTTTTTTTGATTTTCTGCAAATCGCTGGAGCCCACTGCAATAGAAAATCAAAAACATAACGTGTCAATTCAAAAATTCCGCTGGACATTCAAGAAAGAAAAAAAAAAACCTAAAAAACGTGTAATACTCACAGTTTGCGCATACGTTCCGCACAAGTTCTTCGAGGAAACCAGGGAAGTCGACTAAATGTTTGTATTGGCTAACTTTTTTGCTGATTGCATCCGCGAGTTCAGTTAATTCTGTCTTAGTCTTCGGTTGAAGCGAATCAATGCCCGATTTTTCCGTAACACCGAATGTGTCCATCGCTGCTCGCAGATCGGCTTCCTCTTGAATCTTTTGTAATCGCAATTTTTCGGCTAATTTTTCTTCGGGTGTCATGTTTGCCTCTCGTTCAGCTGCTTTTCTCTCCTCCTCTTGTTGTTTTAGCCGCTGTGAATCAAATCACACACAAACACATTTCGTTAGTATCACAAAGTCACGTTTGGAATTTCGCCATAGCATGAAATCAATTGAAATAAAATGTGTTTTTTTTTTTCTATGAAAAGTATAATCAAACAACAATTTTTTCGACCAACAACTAACTCACTTCTTTTTCGGCAATTCGTTTTTTTAGATCTTTCTGTGGTTTTGTTTTCTTCACCATTTTTGCTTCGCCATCACTCGGGCTCTTATCCTCATCATCTTTGGGCTCTTCATCTTCATCTTCCCAACTATCCTATTTTGCAATCAAATAAAAAAGAATTCACATTACCACGTCACAACAGATTTTTCCAGAACAATATTTGCAATATTCACACACATTCACACTGTGTTAAGTATGTGTGTACAAATATATTTGATCACATTCGATTCCACGTTCAAATTTAGGTCAAAGAAAGTTAAAAATGCAAATAAAATTCGATCAATAAAAGCCACTAATCCAAAAGTGAAAATACTGTACACAAAAACGAAACAACATAACCTCTATCCAACACCTGTACCGTGTACACGATCACACAAAAAAAGTAAAAGTTCAACGCATGCACGTCGCATAAGTAATACACTTACTTTGACTTCTTCTTCATCCTCGCCATCCCATTTGTTGATATTAGAAATTATCGCAGGTTTCTTTGCTATTTGTGATGGCTCGTCCGCCAATGTTTCTGTGGGCAAACGAAAGGGACAGAAAATATAAACGATATGAACAATTGAACAATCAACAAAATGTTGCATGCATTGTCTGGGTCAGTTTTTGACGTAGACCTTGATAGTAAAACGTGCGATATTACTTCAGATTTTTCTCTCTAATGACTCAATACCAAAAAAAAAAAAAAAAAAAAAATCAGCGACTTATTGCACAGCACAGTAGATCACACGCACATTTTTTTTCTAATTTCATGCACCAAAACTTACCCCAATCATCCATTATAATTTTTTTTTTTATAATTAATCACAAAATCTATCTAAATTTATAATCCACGTAATTTGGATTCCACGAGCACTCAATGTGAACCAAAAATAAAATAAGGAAAAATTATCAAAATGAACTTTAGCTAACAAACAACTCAGATCACGTTGGTCAGTCTCTCACGCTCGAATAATGTGTGTGGCAATTTATTGAAAGCATTTGATGACTTAAGAAATATGTAACAATAGGTTGTTTCGATGATACAAAATGAATGCATTCAATGCCATATTGCCGCTTGAACATTTGAACCACTTTGGAATTCACCAATTGAAGTTCAATTTTAAATTCCAAACAAACAAACGAAAAATAAACAAGAATTTAGCAAATAGGTTGCGAAAAATTGAAATGCGTTCAATTTTTCTCTACAACAGGTTGAGTGTAAAAAAGCGGAACCAAAATAGTTTAAACTTGATAGTTTACGTTTTGTAGCGATGACAATGACAGCATTCAAACATATCGTTTTGACAAAAGCATAAAAAAAAAAACGAAGACATGCCAGCCAGAAAGGAATTTAGGAAGAGTTTGGTGAAATTGAAACTCGGTTAAAATAGGATAAAGAAAGCACACGCACACATTCAGCATCACACAAACACATGCATTCCTTTGATGGCGACTGTGAGTTTTGTGTACACAAATACGAATCTCAATAAAAACAGAGTGCAGTTTTGTGTTGTACGCATCAAAGATAAAATGTCATATCATTGAAGGGAAAAAAGCAAAAAAAAAAATTGTGACATAAATGTCGATGGTTTGCAAAAATATATTTTGAGTTAGTTTTTCCGAAATGCAGAAATTGCACTATCGACCAGCATCCGAAGGTAGCGGGAGATCGCCAAAAATATGCAATTCCAGTGTGGATGAATCTGTTTACATAAAAATGATTCGCCAAGAACGACCATTATGGGATAAGAAACATCGCGACTACAAGAACCTCGAAGTAAAAAATAAAATATGGAAGGAAATTGCAGAAAAATGCGGATCAACCGGTAAAGAATGCAAATATTGTATTCGCACAGTGGCAACGTTTTGTGATAGAATTTTGTTTGTGCAAAAATGCATGTTTCGATTGCAATTACATTTGTAATCATTGACATCCTCTGACTGATGGAATGTTTTTCTCTACTCTGCTGTAGATTTGGAGTGCAAACGGAGATGGACTGGACTAAGGGAGAAATATCGACGAGAAAAAATTTTGAACTACAAACAGCGACGCTTGGGTCAAGTGGTTGACTTAACACAAAGATGGCGAAATTACATGAATATGATGTTTTTGGATCAGGTCTACACACCTAGAGGGTAATTATACTTGCAGTTATTCCAATTGATCTGCAAATCCAAATGGGTGGTGCATAATTTTCAAAGTGAACTCGTTCGTTTATTCAATTTGTTACCCCTTATCGTTTGGTGATGCATTCCAACTGTCTAGTGCCATTGAACTGTCTATATCTAATCCGGTTCGTTTTGGTTTTTGTATTGTTTTGTTTTGATTTTCATTTTGTACCGTGTAGGAACTATCAAAAGTCAAATGGTTCAACTTCAGTTGAGGAGCGAGACGAGAGTATTCCAGCGCAAGAGATTAAATTTGAAGATGATGAGTCAGATGATGACTGCAATGCTGCTGATTTCCTTGAAACGAGTCTCAATAGTAATAATGCACTTTCACTGCCTGAATCGTCGCCGGCAAATTTTGCAACGGCATCATCATCACAACTGGCCCAATTGACCGCGCAAAATATTAACGGAAACGGTTCGATATTTTCAAATGTTTCAACGGATCGGCTGGCAAATCAAGACAGTTTTCCACGCATTTGGGTGAATTCATTGCCCAATCTACCGATGCTATCTAGTCATCTAAAGGGTGACGAGTCATCATCATCATCACAGTCAGATCAAAAAGGCCATCAAACACAACCCGAACTGAATACAAATCATCACGATTTATTTGCTGTCAATAAGACCGTTAATAAATATAGCTCATTTGGACAGTACATTGCCGATACGCTGCAGGAAATGGAGGAGAAATACGCAAATGAGCTGCATGTGCATATTCTTGAGGAAATAATAAAAATTAAAAGTAAAATATTTAAGGAATCGTAACAAAGCCGTTGGCGTTTTGAGCAATTTTTGATCAAATCGCTTAAAAAATTGTACAAGAGTCACAAACAGTAGGATTGTTTACATTTATTTTTATTCTAATCACATTTATTATCATTTTCAACTATTCATCATATATGGTTTCGTATTTTCCATCTTTTCTCTACACTATTACATTAGTACCCATTACTCGACTTGATTTTACTGTTTAGACTCAATATTCCGTTTTCCATTTGAAACAAGGAACGTTTTTTTTTTTTATAAATTTAATTCGACAATGATCATTATTATTATTATGAATAAGTATTATTCCATTTATTTAGGCGTATTTAGTATTTTAGCCAGTTTAGTCACATTATATTGACTTTTAGGCCACGAGAAAAGATGTGAAAAAACCACAATAGTATTATCATTATATCCGATTACAAAGCAGAGTTCATTAATTCAGTTTAATAATGTAATGAAATCGTAAATAGATCTAAATTAGTAAGAAAGACCGAAACAAACAACAATTTTTTTGTGCAGAGCATTTTATTCCCACCAAAAACTTACAGAAAAACTTTTTGACAAACTCTTAACGAAATGCCACCATTTTGGTGGTAGATAAAGCATCTCTGAGGCGTACAGGGTGAGTGAGTAAAATTTAACATTTCTAACGAGTGGAAAACGATCATAGTCTAAGTGTTCTGCATCGATTTGTGAGGTATTCTTCAACATGTCACCGTCGAATGGGTACAAATTGACAGAATCATCTGGAGCAGCCAAGATGATACGTTTCGATCCAAAGACTTGGCACAGTAAATTGTGTTTTTCATCAATGTGCATCGGAGATATAGTTCCCTCAGGTCCAAGCCACGCTTTAATATCAACATCGATATCGTTATCGCTGGTTCTACTGGTGATGCAACAGTATTCAGGAGTGAATATGTCATTTTTCAATGTTGGTATTTGATCGAATAAATTATGCTGGGCCAAATATTCGATTCGCTTTGATCCGGCGCATGTTTCATCGTCCAAAAATTGACGACGGAAAAAATCTTCAAATTTGCACAGATCTTGCGACCAATTCTCGTTTGTGTAGTTTTTCCCGATTTCGATGGGTATCACACGATTTTGACAAACATCAAGCAAATAATTGATTGTATTCCATTTTGACATCGCCGGCCACTGACTCATACAATCTCTACAAATCAAAACGAATCGGATTAGATATAGACTATTCACTGACATGAGAAAATTTAAATGCATCACCTCAATATCACCGGCTGACTCCTATTAAAATAATTCTCTTTGAAATGCTGGATCGATGGCCGTTCGAGAATATCTATGTCGCAAACAATATCATTCGAAGGTCTCGAATCATACTTTGTGTCTAATTTTGTTTGGTCTGTATTTCGAATTTTGCTACTTCTGTCATTTTGAATAATGTTCAAGCAATCATTCAAAACATCGCCATAGATTGAATGATCTAAGGGGCATCCAAGAAGAAGGCCATTGTCCAATTCCCACATACACTGTTCGCGGGCTTCATTCGGATGGATTAGTTCGAGATGTCCTTTCATCAATAATAGTACTGCCTTATGTAGTGATGCCACTGTATAGATTTTACGATGAATTTGGCTTACTTTGCTGAAGTGTCCAGTGTTGATTATTTCCCAAAAATGATCTTTGATTGCTGCCACCATAATAAATGTATCATTTAACGATTTTTCGTCTGTTTCACTTTGCGCCTTTGCAAAACCATCGACAATCTTATAAAAATTGTTGGTTAGCGTTGGTTCGGCAGAATTTTGTCCCAAAATTGACTGAATAAAATCGGGCGGTGGAAGAATATCAATTATTTTTTTTAATAAAACATCCATTTTAAACTGAAAAAATGTCAATACGTTGAAAAAGATTTTATTCTATTTACATTGAACGAAGTTATTCGGATACTGTCAATATTCGAAACCGAATACGTTCAAAAACATATGTTAATTTGTGCAACCCTGAGCCAGGGTCCCACTAAAGCGACATATACATATATACACTGACAAGTTACCAAAACAGTCGACAGTGAAATCGTTGCACATTAGCCTAGCAAACGACTTTCTTTTTGTTTGGCACTAGTTCACATCAGATGGTAGAGATTTTCTGAATTTCAACTAGAAACTTTTGGATTTCAACGAATATTTTGATAAAATCGGTTGTTATTCTTAGAGAATATTAGAATTTGTACGGTAAAAATGGCTAAAGTAATATCTCAGGAGACTTTTGATGATGTTGTTAAAGAGAATGTTGTGGAATTTGCGATGAGTGTTCAGGAAGCTAAAGAGGAAACGGTCAAGCAGTTTGAAGCACAAGGCATTAATCTGGCCAACATCATCAAAGATTTATCGATCAACGAAGAAACTGGAAACCCTGTATTGACTGAAACTATTGAAAAATTGAAAACTATTTCAGCCGGCGACGATGTTAGCTCGGATCAAGTTCCAAAATTGCTGGAAATCCTTTCCAAAGAATGTACAGCCAGCGTTCCACATCGTGTGGTTAGTAAAAATTACATTTTTTCTGTGTACGAAATGATGTGATACATAAAACTAATCTAATAATCATTCAGATGGCGGCCAAATTAGGTGCTGAGGAGATCATTTCAAAAATTATTGACTTGGCATTGGAGAAACAAGAAATCACCGATACTTCAGTAAGTGATATAATATAATAGAATTTCATTCATTGCTAAAATCTAATCATTTTATTGTTTGTTAATAGGTGATCAAAACTGGACTTATTGCCTGGAATGAGGTGATGAACAAGCAACCAGATATTTTTAATGATAAATCACTTTTCATAATCGTTCAAATTTTAAACAAAAATCTTGGCGATGAGTTCATTTTGTTGTGTTTGCAACATTTAAAACATGCCACACTTTTGCATGAAATCAACCGGCAAAATATCATGAGTGTCGGAATACTATCGAGCTTAAAACCTTTGTTGAAAACTCAAAACCCTGAAGTGAGTTGAATGTTTAATTATTTTGCATGGCAACCAAAATCTTAACTAGAGTATTATTGATTTATTTGAAAATAGGTATTGAAAGAGACATGTTCATTGCTCAGAAATCTGATTCTTGATGATGATATTCGAATTGAGTTCAGTAAAGCGCACGATCATGCTAGAGCCATTGCAGCCGAATTTCTCGTTGAACTATCACATCTATTGCCAAGTAAGTACCCACTGAAAATCGGTGCATTGCTTCATCAGTACTCTAAATCAATTTGTGAACTATTTTTCAATTTCAGTTCAAATGAAGGACAAGAACATTTTGAGTGAATTGCTATTGACAATAGCGGCATTAACAGTTCGTCATGAATTTTGTGTTCAGGTTGAAGAAGCAGGCGGATTGAAATTCATCCGTGATTGCATGGTATTACACTGAACGCCATTTTAAAACCGTGTATTATCTTTTATTTTTTAAACTGATTTTTGTTTTGTCAATCGTATTTGCAGAAAGAACATTCTAGTTCAATTCGTGTCTCTAAAGAGGCATTGAAACTGATGCGTGCATTAGCTGGAAACGATGCCGTTAAAAATAACATTCTAAAAGATGGTATGTCGAAGCTTCTAGATGAGATCATCAATATACACAAAGTAAGTATATGATGTCATTCGGATGTCTATACATGGAAAAATACAATCAATTCGATGCTTCTCTTCATCAGGCGAACGAACCGTTTGCGCGGGCGGCCTTGCATTGTTTATCCACGATAACGCTGCGTTCCAAAGAAAATAGCCAGCTATTGTTTGATGCGGGTATAGCCGAAACCATTGTTGAAACTATGAAACTTCATCCAACCAGCAAAATTGTGCAGGTGAAATTTTGTGAAAAACCCTATCAAATCTCATTCAAGTGACTTATGATCATATTAATTTATAGCGCAACGGAGCATGGGCCATCAGAAATATGGTATCACGGTCAAGAGAGCAATGCCCCGCATTCTTATCACATGATGTTGAAGAAATTTTAAAACAAGCAATGGAAACCTATTCAGATGTTCAATACGATTTGAAAGCAGCACTGCGAGATTTGGGCTGCGAAGTTCAACTGAAAGAAGAATGGACGGGAGTCAAGAATAAAATTCACATCGAAAACTAAAAGAAAGCAGTGCCTGCCAACACATATTCATTTTTCCTCAATATATTCAACTCATTTTTTCTAATAATAAACGCATAAAATGTCATGACTGTATGCAATATGTTTTCATATGCGACAGTTAATAAATATAATTATTTCCGAAAAATTCCGAAGCAATTTAAGTTTTTATCTAATACTAACCAAAAAAAAAAAAAATTGAGATAAAATACATTTTTCATACACGAAATAAAAATACTACAAAAGGAACAGAATTTGCTATTTAAGTCACTCAGCCATTGCTTAACGGAAAAAAATGAACATTCTGAACTTAAGAGCCGTGCTTGTATCATACCATATTCTATTTTTCATCTTCTCATGGGGTTTAATCGAACTGTGTACGACGCTGATCGTAGATTTAGACAGATTTCATAATTTATATTCAAACAATTTATTAAATCTTCAAGAGATTCACCGCTAAATCGTTAATAGAAATTGATTCGTTGAATTTTTTGAGGGACAAATAACTTTGAAAATTAAAACTTAAAAGTGATTTGTGGTAATTTTTAAAGTCGGAAAATTACTTTTCATTCAATAAAATAATTAAAAATAACCTGTCAATTAGTAACTGATTTTGAATGAATTCCTTGGCATTTTTCAAATTGAAAATCACAAATAAATTGAAAATTTTCCGGTAAAAGTGGATATGCCACCGATCTCAAAATTCAAAAGTGAGGAAATTAATCAAGTTTAAGAAAAAATATATAAAAATTGTAATATTTCAAGGAAAATTATGTTTATAATTTCATATTTTAACATAATCAACATCTTCAAAAAAAATGGATTTGAAAAAGTTCTTGACAATACAGTGGATGATACGGTTCATTTCTATTGAAACTTTTTCTTTGATTCATTTTTATCGCAAAGAATAATGCTTCATTTTTATATTTATATTTTCATTTCCTATACTGTGATCCAATGATTGTTGTTTTACAATGGATGTAATGAAAACTAACCCAACAAAAATTTACCAATTAAAAAAAAAAAATCAAATGTTCGAAGAAGAGATTTATTTCGGATTTGGTCACTATAGTCCATTGTGAATTCCAATTTCAATGATTGCGATTGTTTGAGTTTAAAAAAATACGAGAAAAATGTTTATTTTACGATTCAATCAACTGTTGCAGGAAATTTTGCACGATTGTGCATGAGAATTGTGATTTGAAAATATTACACACATTTCATTCGTGCAAATGGTCGTTCTAAAAATAGAATCAAACTCAAAGTGTTTCATCAGCATGTTGACAATTTGAAACATCATGGAATATGGACATTATGTGCAAAATGTCAAATGACTTGACAGCTAAATACCTTCTTTCTCTTCCGGAACACACAAAGGTACGGTGTACAATTCTCTGTTATTCCAAAAAATAATTTCAATTTATTCGATTCATCTTAAATCATCGGTAAATAAATCGTGTTGAATCGAATGTTTTTTGAGTTGATTGTTCATTGTGAATGAATATTTATCGGATAGCTGTTGAGATTTTTAGATTTTTTTTTTTTAAATTTCCATTGTAAATATTCACGACTAACATTCTGTTATTATTTACAGAGTTGATAAAATGGCCAAGTCAAAGAATCATACCAATCACAATCAAAGTAAGTTTCTCAAATTATTTAAAGTGAATCAAAATAGTAAAATCCAGCTTGTATACCACTGAATATTCATTAAATTTGTTTTGTTTTTTTTTTTTTGTTATCTTTTAGACCGCAAAGCCCATCGTAATGGCATCAAGAAGCCAAAGCCTAAGGTTCATGAATCAACCTTGGGTGTAAGTATTACAAACAATGTGATGTGATTTCTCAACAAGCAGAGTGTTACAATTTAATTGACCGTTTTTGTGACCATTTCAGATGGATGCCAAATTCGTTCGCAACCAACGATTCGCTCGCAAAGGCAATGTCGGCGTTGTTGAAGCACGCAAACGTCATGAAGAAAAATTAAAGAGCCGGGCTGACCGACCAAAGGCCGTCAAATTGTAAATGGGAATTTGTGTGATTCCAGCGAACTCCTGATTTTTTTTTTTTCATGATATGAAAATAAAAGTTTCTATTAACAACAAATAGAGCAATAAAAAAACTAACGTGTTTTCATTTGATCACTTTTAACTGACTAAAGACAGCTCAAAGCATGCATGAAGAGTTTCTAATTGAAATAAATTACAATTTTCTGTGGTTCGTGGTATCATGATAGTTAAAAGAGAACCTTTGAGCTACTCAAATGAAATTCGGCGCCAAGATTTGGTAACAATCATAAAATTGTATACAAGTTAAATTCTGAATAAGAGAGCAAATATTGCCAATTCCACACGGCATGTCATTTAACAGTGTGGTTAAACAAAATACCGATAGGGGGCCGATTGAAAAGCAATATGTTTCTGTTGACATTTTTTAAAACATAACCTAGTTGCTGTTCAGTTCAAAGTTAGTTTCGTAGGTTGAATTGTGCATAAATTTTCTCGTATTTGGTTTGGAAATGGCATCGGCAGCAAAGATTGGTGTAAATTTTGTGTTGGGCAGATGTGTACCAAGTGTTAAACAAAATGCCGCAAAAATTCGAGTTACTCAGCTATTGCTTGATGAAAGAATAAACATGGTAAGCTTGGGAGCAAAGTCGTAATGAATTGGCTCGCGACAAACACATTTCTCAAAATAAAAGATGATGATGATGATTTTTTGCATTTTCATGGAACAGTATTTCGAAGAACATGAACATGTATTTGCTTATGATCCAGAGAAGAAAGTGAAAACTGGCGATGTTGTGCTAATTCGACAGCTGCCAGAGAAAAAGGTAACCTATTGGGGAATTAAGGGAATGTTGTTGCTAATAATTGCTCATGTGTTTTGTTCTTTTGATTTATTTTGTGCAGACAACATTGATCACGCATTCGGTTGAGAAGATCATTTATAAATTAGGCGATGTGATTGATCCAGTCACAAGCAAATCCGTTGTGGCTGACACATACCGTGAATTGAGTGACGAGAAGAATCGTTTGTACGGAAAAGTAGACACAGCATTTGATTACAAAAAAGCACCTCCTCGTGGTCGACTCGAAGGTACAAGGGACTTAACAGACAAACCAACGTACACAAAATTCTATGCAGGGTGCGACGATCCGTATGCTTGGTAGTTTTTGTTTCGAAATCAGCATTTTTTTGAACGGAATTCAATCGGTGTTTCTAGTTAGTTGTTTGTAAATAAATTAATTCTTTAAATCATAACAAAAGAGTTGTTAATCATTTTGTGTATGCCCCAAAATGCAGCGTTATCTTGACATTTTATTCTATTCTTCACATTTTATTGCCTCGAAAATTCATGTTCTATGAAATAATCATTCTGTTTGATATCCAAAAGTTTTGAATGGATAAGTATTCGTCGTACCGTACTTACCGCCGAGACTGACCAATTAATGGAACACCTCGGATTTAACCTAAATACAAAAGCTACAGATTTTCTCTATGGAATGGTTTTGAGCGGGAGTAAAAGTTCTCGCCAATCGACAGAAGGACATAACGATTAGCAAAAGAAATGTTCTCCATTTCGAGAAAATTCCAATTCCAAATTCCAATCTACTCAAAACAGCGCTCTAATATGAGCTATGGGAACGGAATTTTTACAACCCTTGCAGTGAACGATATAAATGTTCAAGCATTGACTGACCGTCAGTATAGATATTGTAGAGGTACACTACCGTGCAAAAGTTTGGAACCACTAGGTATTTTTCATACAAATTGACCATTTTTGGTGGACTCATTAACATATTTCGGAAACACCTGCACTCTTGATATTTTGTGCATAGTTTCTACAACGTTTCAATAGTAAATCACAGAGATTTCATCAAAAAATATTCATGAATTTCAAAAATATACTCAATGAAGCAGCGGACTTGTCGGCACACTCGTGGATTTAGCAT
>NW_022601408.1:3605261-3631679 GCF_009176505.1 Sitodiplosis mosellana
ATGCTAAATCCACGAGTGTGCCGACAAGTCCGCTGCTTCATTGAGTAGCAATTTGAATTTGTACTGTGTGAAAAATGATCAAATTTGTATGAAGATTAAAACAGATCAAATTCAAATTGATATATTTTTGAAATTCATGAATATTTTTTGATGAAACCTCTGTGATTTACTATTGAAACGTTGTAGAAACTATGCACAAAATATCAAGATTGCAGGTGTTTCCGAAATATGTTAATGAGTCCACCAAAAATGGTCAATTTGTATGAAAAATACCTAGTGGTTCCAAACTTTTGCACGGTAGTGTATATCAAGACAAAAATTGATTTCAATAATTTTTTCAATAAAAAAAAGATATGCTATTTATTTCTCTAAATTACATCGCTTCAATTGCTGGGGGGCCGATACTGCGACCAATTTTTCGAAAACGCCATCAAAACGCTTATTTACACAGCATTCATTCAAGTAAACTTAATGAATAAATTAATGATAGATGAATGAATGGTTGAATTGACTGGATGATTTGAAGTTGAAACGATTGCCAATTTTTATTTGTTGCACAAACAAAGGCATAAGCCAACGTAACGTTTTTGTTTGTTCTACAATCTAAAATCGATAAAGTCCGAGGCGATACGCGCTATCAGTCTAATCCTAAAAATTCCCGTTCAAGTGCCGCTCCCATCATATTCCAATCTCCATCATCTTCAAAACCTTCGTTATTTGATGAGTCTGCACTGTTGTCGCCCATATCTAAATCCGAAGGTAAATCACAACCACGTCGAAACTTATCCACTGGAGAATCGTCATCGGTGTCACTTTTATTTGAGCTGACCGACGAATTCGACTCTTTGTCGCACTCTGGCTGCTCTTCACTAGCATCAGGCTGAAAAATCTTTCGCTTTCTTTCCTCGTCTTCTTCTTCGCGCTTCCTTTTTCGGAGATCCTTATTCAGTGGTGGATTTTCTGATTGAGCGGACATTTTTATCATTACAATTTGTATTTGGTTTCATTAAATTTGGAAAAATCAATCAGACCAATAAAGCTTTACCTAAGTCAATCGACTCATCACTTGAGTCTGATTCAATTAATTCATTTACATCTTCATTCATTGCCTCTAAATCGCCCTGTGAGAACATCAAAAATGGGTTGATCGTATCCATAAACTTGGGTGGTAATGCGTTTGATGTTGATTGTTCTGAGCTCGAGACATCTGCATCATTTAAATTACTGTAATTCACCACGTGTTCTGTCAATTGATGAGAAAAAAATGGAATCGATTGTGGGAGTGTTCTAAAGCACTTATATTTAGCTTTGTATTCTATCTACCTGGACTGTGACAATGCGCCGGTGGTTGTCTTGTTTTGAAGGCTTTTCTTGAATCCAAAGGGAATAGCTTCTCTTCGACGCACTCCCATCTTTCCGCACACGTCCATAACCAATCTGGCGAAACGATGTGAATTTTCGACATTTTTCGTGCGGCATTCACTTTGAATGTACCAGGCGTTGAGGCCACCAAATGTGTTGTTTCATCCGTCAACTGTTGTGTTACATTCGCGCCTAGACTTCGTGCAATAAGATACGCTTTGCTCTTTTCCAATTTGATTTGTGTCGGTACTAGTCCCGAAAATACCAACGTTTTACCCATCAACACTTCACTACGGATCTTCGGCAGCAGAGTTTTCAGATCAGGTATCTAAAACGATAACATAAGTGTTATTATAAATATTATGGCCCAAAAGTAATCCCGAATATTTACCTGTTTGGTTTCATCATAATGCGTATAGAACCTCGAATGAATTTTAATTAGAATGGACTCAAGATAAAGTAGATAGTCGTCCGGATCTTCGACATCGATCAGTATATCATCACCACCGCTATTTTCTTCGTGTGTGCTTAATTTACTTGTGCTATCTGAATCCAATTTTTGGTCTTCGATTTCACTAGGTTCTGGTTCGGGTTTGTCTTCATCTTTGTCTTCTTCTTTGTCTTTGTCTTTGTCTTCTGAACTACCACAGGTAGCTTCATCATTAGACTTTTCGGCTGGAGGTTCCTCTTTGTCTATGTCGACCTTTTCGACCTTTTCGACGTTTTCTTCTGTTGTTGAATCGGCAGATTTACAACTCTCTTTTGGTTGATCAGCTCCATCGAAACAGCCCGCTACCGATTCAGTAGAAGATGACGGCACTTCGGATGATTCATTTCTCTTTTGAGTATTGAATGCTTTGTTTTTATTGAAGTCTGCAATGTGACGAATATTTCGAATATTAAATAAAGAACATTTCACATAATAATTAGATAAACACCAAATATTACCTCCAAAATCAACACCTTTTCCATCAAGTTCATGTTTTGACATACCAGGCGGTGCATTGATATCGCCCGTATGCTGGAAAAAGTGATAAGGCTTGACTTGAATCAAATTCGTTGCCATATTCCAGACATCTTCACGGTCATCAATAATGCAAACCATCGAATCGCCACACGGAAACAGAGCTCTAGAATTCGATATCGAATGCATAAAATTCCATAATTTTAAATTCAAAACACATTAAATAAATACAAACAATAAAATATACCTTAAATTATCGGTTTTATATGTGACGCTGAGACATTCGTCCCTTGATAAAATACGATGTGAGAAATACTTTCCGTCTTCATCTAAAAATTGTGCAATCGTATGAGCATAATTTCTTGCACCAAACGTACAAATGTGTAGTTCAAAGTATGATGCAATATTCTCGAGAAATTGAAAGGTGCCCGGTCGCAATCGTGTGTGATACCACGGTGAGTTTGGTCCATACAATTGAAAGTGATAGACACCTTTGAGATTGTTTGGAACGTTATCGTTTGTTGTGTGAATAACCGTTTGATCCAAGTCAACCAACAGCACCAGCTTTCTGTCTTGCAATAAGCGAACTGTATCGGCTTTTCCCAGCTCTTGAGCTAATTCATGTGATACTTTGAGTTCAGGAACTGAATGCACCATCGGAACGGATGCTTCTGTTTGTGCATTGTTATCATCTTGACGTAGATCAGCGCCACAATCAGCGCACATATCTTTGATCACGGTTGCATGAATACAGTCGCTCAGCTCTAGCAGAGGCTTTCTAAAACATAAACAAAATTTTTATCCGTTCAATGGCATCCAATTGTTCAGCAAAACACATGTTTAACAATCTTACTCGGCCTCGACAATATCACCCTCTTTGTAGAAACGCTTTTTTACAACGCCACATTTGGTCGATTTTAGGCGCCTTATTTCGGTATCGTTGCCGCTTGTCAATTCATACAACAATATTAATTGATTGTTATTAACCTGAAAACCTTCGCGCACTTTCCATTTATTGATTTTAATTTGAACGTTTGGTGAAAAAACGGTCGTTTTTTCGGAATCGGACATTTTTAAAATGTCTTTTATACTTGAATGTCGTTGGTTGAACTCGATTCTTCGGAAAAAAAATTCAGTCAATTTTCAAAATTTTCACATTTTTTCAAGTTTTTAGAAGCGCGGTTTGACATTTCAGTCAATTGTGTTCAATAACATCTGTCGTTCACACTGTTTATGCTACACATACATATGTATCCATAACAAGACTTAACACAATATTTCGAGTACTTAACAACGTAAGAGTTAAAGTGGTTTTCATGCTAAATGATATATTCTCATAAAAATGCATTTTATAAACTAAAATTTTGTTTTATAATCTTGTAATTTATAATTTTTGATCATTTTTCTTTTCTTAAATCTAAGTCGGAGTTAGCAAGTGTCAAGTCATTCCATACCATTTCAAATGTTCATAAGTTTGTTCGAAGTATCAGTAAGTATGTTCAAATTCGCATTAAATACAGAGCGAAATTGACTACAAAATAAATATATGTTATGTAGAAAACGAAATTTGCTTCTAAATTCAAAATTCATTTGAAGTTTTCGTGTTTGTTCTATTTTTTTTTTCATAAAAATATGACAGTTTCTATCGAATATTGAGTAATACGAAATTCAGGCGCAAATGTGTGTGTGTGTGTGTGTGTGTGTGTGTGCTAAATTTGGCGCTTTACTTTACACCGTACGTGAGTGTGGAATTTTTGACAGTTTACATTTAAACGTAAGGGCGTTCGGTCTGCGCAGTAAATACCGTGCAACTGTATTGGCATTCGCTTGATGCGCGTAGAGATTATTTTTCCCTTTATTTTGAGTAAAATTTAATTGAAATTGAAAATTCCAGTTAATCAGTGATTTTTTTGTGCAAAAAAACACAGAATTTCCGTCAGTTGGTGTTTTTGCTTGATGTGAATATTCAAGCAATAAATCACTTAATTGCACACAGCATAACATACGAAAAAAATATTGATGGGCGCTATTTGTTTGGTTTTATGGGAAAGAAAATAAAACGACGAAATTTTCTGTAAGTAAAAACGTAAATTATCAAAAAAAAAAATGCATCTGGTTTTTGGAATTGGTTTAATTTTTTTTTTTATCATTTCGGAGAATTCGAGCAAATGTAGAAAATGGAATGTATTACATGAAAATGTCATTGAATTTTGATTAATTGTATTTTATCGCGCCATATGAGCGCCATTGCTGATGTCACGATGTTATAATAATCCAATTACTTCGCGCATTGTTTTCATTCATACTTATGATTTGTTGAAACAAAAATATTTAAAAATTCCATTTTGTAAATATTTTCAATGGATTTATTTTGATTAAATGTTTTTTTTTTTAAATTAAATTTGTGCCAACTCTATTGCGTTGAATTTGTTTAAATTTCATGTTTTATGATCATACAAATTCTGTCGTCGTCAACATGTTCATAGTGTAAATGATTTTTTTTACCTTTTCTTTGCTCCATTTAGATCAAAATTTATGAGATTTTCCATAAAACGTTTTGTGGAGCGCGTGAAATGATATGTTTAAAATAAACGATAGTTACGAAACAGAGCCGTCAACTAGCAGTAGTGTAAGTGATACAAATGTGAATGCACAATTTTCTATGTCACATTTTGAATTTATTTGATAACCCCTTTTACAGTCACAAAGCGATGCATGTGTATCTACGTTAAACGTTGAATGGGATTTTCAAAAAGGAACAGCTTTGAGAGATTTCCTTTTTCCGCCTGAGGCAAATAGTTTATACACACCAGACAAAGATTCGCAACGCAAACGGCTGAACGAAACTTTGTCATCAATGGTCAGTTCAAGTCAAGAATCTGACTTTTACGGCTTCACTCCTACATCAATAACACACAAAATTCTGCCATGTGAAAGAGTTCCGGAAAATCCAGAACAAAGCAACGATGGAACTCACCACGGAGGTTCGTTGGTGAAACGAGCGATTGGATCCACCGAATGTTGTGGTTCAGCGCAAACGATCACATCCGAAGAGTTTTCCGATCAAGATATTCGATGCCGAACCGAAATGGACAGCGAAGATGTGAAACGAAGAGTGAATGTCCAATATGATGAAAGTTTGTGCAATGTATCACGTTTTACAATCGAACCCAATTCTTCTGATGAAGAGGAGCTGTCAAGCCGAGCGAGTGCTGCAAAAATCATTAAAACATCAAGCAATCCACACACACTTTCGGTGAATGAAAACAGCAACAATGCCGTGGATAATGCGATATCAAGCACAAGCTATATACCTGAGACTGAATTGAAGGATCTCTCCTTTAATGGAAAACTGAAATCCGAACCAACCAACGAAACGACCCGTTCGATCAACGAATTGGACAGGTCTGGTAAAGGGAATAAAAAAGACTTGAACATCTCGAATGCTAGTGACAAAAGTGACTTGGAATGGCAACTACAAATGGAAACAAACCGCGAACACATCAACGAACGCTCACCCGATCTATTCTCAGATGATGATGACTTGGAAACTGAAACTGATACCGACAAGAATCAACAACATTCCACTGTCGATGTGAACGATAGCTTTTCGTCGATCAAAGATGACGAAAAAGAAAATGTTTCGGGTAAATGTATTGAACAGACGGAGAAAGCGATCAGCAGGCGCATACAGAGCTTGCTATCCGGCATTTTGCCTCCTCCATCGGTGACATACATTCAACATGATATCGGTAATTTGCTATCCATGTACAAAAGAAATATAACGCTCATGGATTCCGACAATTCCAACAAGAAGAACATTGAACAGTCGGGCATTTGTGATGAAATTCCATTGCCAATAATTCCCAAAGTATTAGAAAACATGGAATGGCCACAAATAGAGAGAGTCAATGCACATGGGTTGCATTACAATCGTACCAAGTACACCGAAAACATTGAAATGATGTACATGAAATTAGTCGAACGAAACGTTGGTCAAGAGACTGGAACTTCATTTACTTACAATATTGCAACGAGTGCAAAGAAGAAACCAATACGCAAATTGTATGTTTTCATTTTTTATTAGTTTTATTTATAAACATTTTGTTTGTTTAATTTCAAAAGAATATTATGTTGAATTTTCCTATAGGATGGCATCTCCGGGGAATCGTTTGAGCCATTTGGCGAGAAGGCGAGCTATTTTCTCATCAGCCAATTTACAGTCTCAGTCACAACTTTCAAATTTGTCGAAATTAGGACGAAAAACATGTGTCATTGATACTTCGTGAGTAAAAACTTGACAATTTCGATCTGCTATTATAGTTGTCCATATAAAAATATTCTGTGGTGCTTCTGCGGTTGATAAAAGATAAACCGAATACATTAAACAAAATTGATTATGTAGTTTAGATATCTATTTACATCTTGCTTCTTTTCGAATTCCTTTTCCTTAGAAAATTGAGCCGTAAAGAAAAAGTGTCTACTCCAAAGCGGCGAGGGTTAGCAAATCGACGAACGCCAGGTATTTTGATTGAATAAAATCCCGCAAATCCTGCATCATTTCAATGGAATGTTTTAAATTTAAAATCAAATAGGTCGTAAAACACCAGGATCACTCAAGAAGAGTGCCAAAAAACTGGTGCCAGTTGTGCCAAAATTTGCTACAGCTACACGTGAAACGTCAAAACGTGCCTTATTTCTGAGTCCAACGCAGGAAGAGGCAAAAAATCCAGCACCATCGTCAATGTCATCGGATATTTCACGGCGTGAAAAATCGAAACGAGCACTTTTCTCACCGCAGCGTCGCTTAGAGCGATCAATTTCAAATATATCGAATGCTAGCAGTGCGAGTGGTTCCACCTCATTCAGTAGTTCAAATAAGAAAAATCATTGTGAACGAATCAATTACTTCAACCGTACGAGCAGTGATGTTTCAATAAGTTATAAGCGAAGACTAGAGCAAGACGACGATGAAAATATGGAACCGCATCGTAGCAAATTTCAGCGCACTGAACATCATAGTAGCACATTGCATAAAGCGGCATCCGAGAATTCGATGTACCAAAGCCAACAGCTATCAGCTAGCCACAAACAGAAATTATTATGGGCCGTATCGACGGCGCTCAAGAAGAAGGCAATAACCTCAACACATACCAACTTTCATTCATACGCATCCAATTTGGGAAAGGTGGTGAAACGGCTGTATTTGGAAGCATTGCCAACAAAAACTGAAAGTACCAGTGGAACAATGTTGCGGTAAGACATTCAACTGAATCATTATTCTGAAATTCCAAAAAAAAAAAAAACGCAATTCTAAACTATAGTATTTTACAACAACAAAAAATAGGCTTGCAGATCGTTTGGTGTTTTGGGTGCTTCAAGGGAAGACGGTTGATGAAATCTATTTGGAAGAGAAGACACGAAACAGCACAAAACCGAATGTAGTCAAACGCTTAAGCGGGTATATCAATCGCGATGAATATTTAATGCGAATGGAAACGGCGACCAAATTGAATTCAAGTGCTCAATCGATAACGAATGACCATTTAGCGGCTTGCAATGAAAATGACAATGGTCGCAAACCATTGACAAATAGTTCTTCAAAGAGTAATATGGGCACAAGTGCGTTGCGTGAGAATCACGATTCAAAATCGGCACAAAAATCATTATCCAATGTGAGTTTCTCAGGTCGCAACCAGAAAAATTTAAGCCCCTACAATGATAAGTCGCGATCGGTTACCAATTTGAATAAGCCCAATAAATTGATGTCCGGCCCAAATTCGAATATCTTAAAAGTGAAACGACAAATATCCTTTGATAACTGAAAACAAATACACACGTTCAACGGAACCTAACTCATTTAAGCCTATTGTAATATTTAAACGCAACTGTTTTAGTCATTTATAATAGAATAAAAAAAAACTTATGACATCCAGGTCATTTTAAGCAACAGTTTTAAACAAACGTTGCATCTGTTTCTGCAACGGGTATTTTTTTTTTCTCTCCAAATGAATATTTTAAATGCAAATAATTTTGTGGTGGACGAGGGGAGTGCGGCTCGAATGGAAAATGAATACATTTTGGTGGCATCTCATAAAATAAACACAATATTTGGCTTTGTTTGGCAATTTCGTTCCATATTCATGAACTACTTTTGTTTTTTGTGTGAATTCCTGGAGCCGAACATTCAGTTTGAACAAGTAATTAAACGAATTTGGTTGGTTTTGTATCATTTCAAACACATATGATTTTGTTTATAAACGTAGCGAAACACTGAGCGAGCTGATGTGCTCAAGTATTTGTGTTGGGAAGGCATCAACATACGAATTGTCATACACTTTGTTTTAGTTTCAGCACACACATTAGTTTTCCGCA
This sequence comes from Sitodiplosis mosellana, assembly GCF_009176505.1. Taxonomy (NCBI): domain Eukaryota; kingdom Metazoa; phylum Arthropoda; class Insecta; order Diptera; family Cecidomyiidae; genus Sitodiplosis; species Sitodiplosis mosellana. Next base: position 3,613,963 of record NW_022601408.1, read on the forward strand.
AATACAGACACACCAACACGAATACATACACACGCTTCGCACACATTCAAACGCTCGCTCTTAGTTGTGAGTGTTAACGTTTACACAGTTTTGTTTTCAATGGGTCGTAGTTAGAATTTACCTCTATTAAATTGCACTTACAGCAATATCCAATACATACCGTCAATTGTTTGTTGATATTGCTATTTAGTTTCATTTAATTCTCTACGTCGATAATATCCCGTGAATAAAAAATACGTAACAAAAAATGTCGACAATTCTACTCGGAATTCGGTCTTGTTTTGTTACTTCAGTGTGAACGACGTGAATACTCTTTCGATTGCCGTTTTTTTTGTATATTGTTTACTGGATCAATGTTTGATTTTTTTTTTTTCATTGACGAGCAGCTGAGAAGCAATTCACAATTCATTAATTGAGCATTAAGATAATAGATAAGCCCATGAATTTTTGGGACGCAATGCGAACGACGACATCTTCCAGTTCTATTCAAGTGCAGTGATTTGCGTTTTGATTTCACACATAACGCTGATATTTGCATTTTGCCTTGGATCCAAAGCGCAATCGACAGAATGCATGACTTATTCTGTGCTAAGACCTAATTAGAACAGTGTATATTGAAGCGATTTATCACACCGGAGACCATCCCACTGACCAATTTTCGTCGGTTTTTTTATGTAAGTATTTTCATTATAAAATGAATTGCAGCTGAAATTGCATCGCACGAATCGGTAAAGCCTAAATCGATTTTATCAATGTTCGAAAATTCCTCTTTATTCGAAATTGTCGTGAATATGTACATATTTGATTTTGATATCGTGGTGGTTTAATGCTCACATAGTTTTATTCAGCGCGTGTCAACTTTTGTGATAAGGTTCAAACTGTTTTTTTTTTTATCGAACTTCCCAATGATAGAAGTGTTTTTGTAGATTTTGTTTCATCGGTCGTTGCGTCGGCCGTACTTTAATTCTATTAAACGTGATTCGGTGGCAGTAAATGCTGTTGCATTCTACAATAAAATCATTTAGGACGCATAATCAAATGCATGAACTCTATTTTGAACAGAAATTTATTGAAAATGATAAGCTCGATCATGTAATAATTTTTTTTTATTAGTATAGATTTTAATTTTAAAAAATTGCAATCTTATCGATTGATGTTATGGGAATTAAAAAAACAAAATTGACTAGATGAAAATTATTGCCTATGTTCAGATACCCATATGAAATATAAACAGATATTTTGAACGTACCCATTTTTTGAATGTATTCATTGTTTTGGTGTAATGTTTTCGTTTTAACTAGTGACTTGACAATCAGTGACAGTTGTTCGCCATTTTCCCAACACCAAATATTCGGAGCGAACCATACAAGACAAAACGTTTACCTTGTTTACTACGCATAGCAAAACGGAATATTCAGTAATAGCATAGTGTTTTTTTTATTTTTGTCGTTGAAATATTGTTAATGTATACATGATAAACTATTAGAAAGTGAAATTCACTGGGAACAAAGGGAATAATGTCGTTTTCGTCGACACCTCGTGTGCCTGTGTCACAATTACTTAGCGATGCAGCCAGCAATGATGAAGAGCCAAAGAAAAAGTCCAGAGAAGATTGGCGCAAAGCAAAAGAACTAGAGGAAGCACGTAAAGCTGGAACAGAACCGGCCGCCGTCGATGAAGAGGGTCGAGATATTAATCCACACATTCCACAATACATTTCAAATGCGCCATGGTACTACAATGCGGCAGGACCAACACTGAAACATCAACGGCCACAAGATGAACAAGATAAAGGTGTATCCGGTATAAATGAATGGTACCATCGTGGTGTGAATACGAGCCAAGTAATTACGAAATTCCGAAAAGGAGCTTGTGAGAATTGTGGTGCGATGACACACAAGAAAAAGGATTGCTTCGAAAAGCCACGTAAAATCGGTGCTAAATACACTGGCAAAGTGGTTGCTCATGATGAATTCGTTCAACCGAATATCGTAACGGACTATGATGGAAAACGTGATAGATGGTCAGGCTATGATCCGGCAGCTCATCGTGAAATTATCGAAGAATACCAAAAAGTCGAAGAAGCGAAGCAGAAACTTAAGGCCGAAAAACTAAAAGATCAAGGAAATGCCGAGCCTGGAAGCGTTGACGATAACGATGACGATGAAGAAGAAGATGGTGATAAGTATGCGGATGGAGCAGACATGCCTGGCACTAAAGTCGATTCCAAACAACGGATCACCGTCAGAAATCTACGTATTCGTGAAGATACCGCCAAATATTTGCGAAATTTGGATCCAAATTCAGCGTACTACGATCCAAAAACCAGATCTATGCGTGATAATCCAAATCCACAAAAAGATCCCACTGAACTTGAATTTTCTGGTGAGAATTTCGTGCGATATAGTGGCGATACGAATAAGCATGCTACGGCACAGCTTTTTGCATGGGAAGCACATGGCAAAGGTGTCGATGTCCATTTGCTGGCTGAACCAACCAAATTGGAAATGCTCCAGCAAGAATATGAAAAGAAAAAAGAAGAGTTTAAATCGAAAACAAAAGACACTGTTCTCAGTAAATATGGTGGTGAAGAACATCTACAAGCGCCGCCCAAATCACTTTTACTCGCTCAGACCGAAGAATACGTTGAATATTCGCGAACGGGCAAAGTGTTAAAAGGCAATGAGAAACAAACCAATCGTAGTCGATATGAAGAAGATGTTTACATCAATAATCACACGAGCGTATGGGGCTCGTTTTGGTGTGAAGGTGCTTGGGGCTATAAATGTTGCCATTCATACGTCAAAAATTCATATTGTGTAGGCGAAAACGGAAAACAAACTGCAAAACCGTCAATGTCAATGTCAACATCAACATCAACTGCATACGATCACATCGGACGTAGATCAGCTGACGATTCCGACGAAAATCATGAACAAGAATCGAAAGAACCAGAAGAAGAACACAGCGACTCATCACAGTCATGCGAAAGTGTTGAAGAACGCAAATCCAAAAAGAAAAAGAAGAAAAACAAAAAGAAGAAGAAAAAATCAAGAAACAAGGAAAAAGAAAAATCAGAATTAGAAATGGCATTGGAAGCCGAGGATAGAAACAATTCGGAAGCAAGTCGACTATTGCAAATGGATGAACGAAAACGACCATTTAATAGTATGTACGAAGTGAAAAAACCATCCGAGGAAGAGGTCGAAGCATATCTCATGAAACGACGACGCGATGAAGATCCAATGATAGCATTTATGGATAAATAAACTGTCAATCTAGTTTTAATGATAACACTTTTTATGGCTAAGTTTGAATGAATTTTAGATAAAATTCTGATTAAAACTGTTTTGAAATGTTCAAAGTGTGGTTTTTACTGATTTTTCTTGTAACACTGACCGATTTGATTCGTTATATTCAAAGGCTTTATCATTTTGATCAATTATTCAATATTTCAGATATTATATCCAGTGACAATGTTCACCTAAACGATGTATTGAATTGCTAATTGAATCAATTTCTCAAAAAGAAAAAAAGACCGAAATGGCGGCTACCAATTCTGAATACATTCCAAGTGCAAAGGCTGCAATTCAACCAACCGATCCAATTGTGTATGCCAACGAAGAACATGAGCAACCGTCCGTTTCCGTTCAACCGACGATTAACCAGACAACCGTTGAACATGCGCGAACAACCAATACGTATGCACTTGAATTACCGGTTCTGTTGCTGTTCTTCTCATGGAATTTATCGGGAACTGTTTTCCAGAATCAAGTACTATACCAAAGCTGTATATTAAATTACAATGAATCAACGTGCACTTTACTTGCAAACGAAAAGATACCAGATGATCTTGTGGTAATTTCTTGTCTTATTTGCCCTGATTTTCCGAAAAGATCCAACTCCAGAATGTGAAATATATATATATATATATTTTTCTGTTGTTTTCATGCAGGAATTAGAAGTAGAGCTGGAAGAATATGCATCGAAAATATTTATGGCTCGTGCTGTTTTGGAAAGTATCATTCCTGCATTTATAAGTTTTCTAATTGGACCATGGTCAGACAAATTTGGTCGTAGGCCGATTTTGCTGAGTACATTTTTTGGTGAGTTGATTTGTTGTAACACAACTGAAACTCTTTAACGTTAAACGTTTGATTTTCATTAAATTTGTTTATTAGGATATTTTTTGGCCTATGCACTACTGTGTGCAATATCAATACCGTCATCGTTTTTCATTATTAGTCCATGGTACTACTTATTTGCATTCATTCCACTGTCACTTCTTGGCGGTACGTGCGCGCTAATCACGGGGATCTTTTGCTACATAAGTGATGTTACGTTCGAAAGAGATCGTGCATTTAGGTGAGATTTAACGTATTCCAGTCGAACGAATGTTTGATTCAATTTATGGGTTTTGTTACACACAATTTTTTTTTTTCCTACAGAATGGCACGAATGGAGGCAGCCGTTTTCGTTGGTCTACTTTTGGGTGCTTTGAGCAGTGGAAATTTGTACAAATTAACTTCAGCGTCTGTGGTGTTCGGATTGTCAACGTTGTGTTCATTATTGGGATTGATTTGCGTGTATATGTTTGTCAAAGAAAGTATTAAAAACGAAACGGAAGAAACTGGACGTATGGTAATTTAAATCATCTAATATAATTTACGCAAGCAATAATAATAATGTTGTATTCTTAGGCCAAGTTTAAAGCGCTTTTCGAATGGAAGCACGTGGCGGATCTATTTCATACGTGTTTCAAGCGACGAGAGCACAACGGTCGGGTTCTTATTTGGCTCATTATTCTCGCATTAGCCTCAACGATGTTTGTTCTAGAGGGATCGGTGGCACTTAGCTTTTTGTTTATGCGAGAGAAATTTAAATGGATGATAACAGATTATAACTTTTATACGGCGTTCAATGTGATTTGCCAAGTGTTTGGCAACATTTTTGGAACTTATGTACTCAACAAAATGTTTGGCATACCTGAAATTCTGATGGCAATTTTTGGCTACTTCAGTGCAATGTTTGAGTACATTGTTGTCGGATTGGCCGACTACAGCTGGGAATTATACGTTGGTATGCCGTATTTCCTCGAATCAAACCACACTTTACTCAAGTCCATCCAAATCCAACAATTAATAAGCATCGTTCTATTTTTAGCTTCGATAATGGTGATGCTGAAGGGAGTCGCTGTACCAATGTGCCGTGCATATTTGGCATGTTTGGTACCGTCCTGCGAAATTGGCAAAATCTACTCAATGACAACATCAATGGTAAGAAAAACAGGTGATACGTGATGTAAAATACGAAGAAATTGAATGTTGATATTATCTGTTATTGTATTTTTAACTTCCACATTCTAGGAATCTTTAGCACCAATCGGAGCCGCTCCGATCTACACGTAAGCAAATGCGACACACAATCACTGATTTCATTAAAAAAAAAAAACTACAATTAAATTCTGTTCAAGAGATCCTGATTCTTATTCTAATTCTCGATATTTTTTTTTTTTTGCATTGCAGATTTATCTATAACTATACAATCGATACATATCCGGGTGCATTCAATTTCTTCAGCGCTATCTGTTACCTCTATTGTATTATACTGATAACGTAAGCAAATACAGCATTTAAATACTGCTTTCATTACAATTACAATGAAATTTTGTTCGAAGGGGCTCTGATTCTAATTCTAATTCTAATTTTCGATATTTCTATTGCAGAATCGTATTCTTCATTCGAAGTAGACGACAAGAGGCGGCTAACTACGAACGAATTACCAGCTGATCAACGATATTTTACGAAACATGATGTTATGTCGCAAATAGAATAGAGTACATACCGTCAAGAGTACCTTTTTCTCATGTAATATTAAATTGGGTAAATGGAAATTTAATTGTGAAAAACGAAATCGAAATATATTGCAATTAATACATTATTCCATTGGTTAACTTATATCGGCAGTGGATGATAAGTATGCCCCACCGTGCACACCTGTATGATAGATTCAATAAAATTTAGAAACTCGAACCATTTGTATGATAATTTGAAAGATTAAAAATAAAAATTCGAAAACAAACATTTTTTTTTCCATACAAATTTTGTCTGAGTTTTGGATTATTTTTACGAAAAAAAAATCCATTGTACTAAGAAACTCAAACATTCTTCCCTATGTGTGGGAGCATTTTGTTAAATAGATAAAGAGTTTTGAGAGAGAATTTTCCGTATCATACCAATCTCTAACCTAAAAACCACCAAATCAATAAATTAAAAGACCAAAAAATCGTCGTAAATTTTCTGTCTATACGATTCAATTAATGCCAAAATATTCATGCTGTCTTTCGTATTTATTTAATTTCAAGAAATGTGTGTTGAAACAGTATTTATTGGTAAATTTTTGATTTGATTCTTTTTCCGTAACCAATGCTATATTAGAGTAGATATTTGACGTTTTATCAACAGGGTTGACCGATGTCTTGAACACATTGAACGAATTCAAGTTTAAACGACAATGAAGACTGACAAGACTGTAGTTTCAAATACGAGACGCCGTTGTTTAAATAATCGTGGTTCGAACGAAGAAAGAATGCACACTATCAGCGAAAATTATTGTGACAAAACTGCATTTTCTACTCACGTTTGACTTTGTATATGTGATTAGACTGATTGTTAGCACAATCATTCAAAACATCAAAGATTATTTCTGTAAGATTCTTTTCATGGTTGAACTGTTTTCTATTTTCTTTTTAAATTGTGAAAGCAATTGTAAAGTGTGATTCATCGGTAGTGATAACAACAAAAACATTGTCACAATGAGTTTTTTTGGTAAAATGTTCGGTGGAAAGGCTGAAACGGTGATGACCACCGGAGAAGCAATTCAAAATTTACGCGAAACGGAAAATATGCTGATTAAAAAGCAAGAATTTCTGGAGAAAAAAATTGAACAAGAAATTGAAACAGCTAAGAAAAATGGAAGCAAGAACAAAAGAGGTATACTGAACTTATTTTTTACTTTTGATCTTTGAAACGAATGCGTGTTTTTGCATAGAAGCTATGTGCTGTAATTAATTTTAATGGAAAAGTTTAATGACATTCACATTGATGAATTTTGTAACGACAGTGCTTATTTCATCACAATTCAAACAAATTTCACTATTTTCAATTTCAAATGATATTATGTCTTCTGTTCTTACACAGCTGCCATTCAAGCATTGAAGCGGAAGAAGCGATTTATGCAGCAACTTCAACAGATCGATGGAACTCTGTCAACGATCGAAATGCAGCGAGAGGCACTCGAAGATGCCAATCAAAACACTGCTACAATTACTACCATGAAAAAGGCGGCTGAAGCTTTAAAAAAAGCTCATCAAAATTTGTATGTTCTCATTCGACGTTTAAGATATTTTTTCATGAAACCAAAATAAATGTTGTCTTTTTGTAGGGATACGGATAAAATTCATGATATTATGGACGATATTGGTGAGCAACAAGATGTCGCAAATGAAATCTCCCAAGCTATTTCAACTCCGATTGGTGGTGAGTTTCGAAGAATACTTCTCCATTTTGATTTGGTTGCTTACGATTTCCTTTTTTTTTTTTCTCCTGTTTGACTATAAGGTTTCAATTACGACGAAGACGAATTGGAAAAGGAGCTTCAAGATTTGGAACAAGAACAATTGGATGAAGATCTATTGTCGACGGGTACACATGCACATGAACTACCAGAAGTGCCAAATGGTGATATCAAGGCTCCAGCAGTCGAAGAAAACAAGAAAGGTAAAGAAAGATACAACAAATCAACAATAAATTTGTGTGTTAATGTGGTTTTTTGTCTTTTTCTAGTTCCGATAAAATCTATCGAAGACGATGATGATATGAAAACACTTTTGTCATGGGCAAACTAAAGTATAAGCAACGAATGGCCAAATGTCATCGAATAAACATTTATCATTCCACTCAATGTAAAAAAATATTTATAAATTATTACGAAACATACTCAAATAAAACTGATCTGAAACTAAGAAGCGACGTATTATTAACGTGTTCTATGTGACATCATTTATAGCCAAGAAGTAGAAGACGGTAACGCCAAGCCACATTTACAACTTTGTGATACAAAGATGAAATAAATTGCAATTTAGTGTTGGATGAAAAGAGCTGTTGTTTTATTGAGAGAAAAAAAAATAATCATATAAATCATTCAGATGGACTAATCTAATGCCGTCTCTTGTACTCGTAATCATCATCGCGATGTCGTTTTCTGTCGCTTCTATCTCTGTCATAGTCTCGATCTCTTTTCCTGTCACTTCTATCATTTCTATCGTTTCTTTCGTCTCTCCTATTTGATTCGTATCTTGATCGTTCATAATCTCTGTCACGTGAATATTTATCGCTGTATTTGTCACTCTTGCGATCTTTATCATCATATTTTCGGTCATAACGCCGGTCAGATTCTCGCCGGTCCGATTCGCGTCTATCCGTTTCTTTTCGTTCATCCCGTCGGTCAGAGTCTCGTTTGTGTTTCTTTTTTGTATCATACAACTCCTCACTGATCTCGTCCTCTGGATTTGGTTCATCATCACTGCCCTCGTCGTCCAAATCGTCATCTAATGCCGACACCTTTGGTTCCAATTCATTATTTTCCTCTAAGATATGACGTTTTTGAACGCGCGGCATAATTATATCGCATACACGGTCATCTCTCAATAATTGATCAATGAATTCATCCATGTGAATGATTTCATAGTTGCCGGCCCGATTTTGATGCCTTAACTTACGGTTGTCGTTATACAGCGGTTCCAAATATTTGTAGCAATCGACCGATGTGCCGGTGAGTCGAAGGTAGAATGCACCCAATGCGCGAACGTATTTGAACTCTTCATTTTTGATGAATTCAACCACAATATCTTTTTCCGGTTGGATTTGTAGCATTTTCAGTGTCAGGCACAAAAATGGTGTGGGTCGAATGTTACTGCCAAACACACCGCCCGTGTATCGAATTTCCATGGCTAAACAAAAAATAAAATACAAAAACCATACGTATTTTAGATACAATTTCTTCCAGTAAATGCAGAAATAGGAATATCAATTACCTTTGTCGACGAGTAACTCTGCCGTCAACGCAAAACATTGCTCTTTCCAGAACTTTGAATCGTATATCCGTGACCGAATGATTTTCTCAATCAAATACTGTGGATTTGTGCCATGTATATTTTTGGCATCTTTCACCGTGCGATTTGCCATTTTATGCCTTAAACACGCTGGCCGCAACTATTTCACGTTATATATTTGGAATTATTTCAGAAAACCAATATTGTTCAAAGGTAAAACGTTTATTCGTTTACGTTCTCAATGGCCTTATTGTCAATAAATTATTGAGGTTTGGTGTAAACGATATGAGCATTTGACATTTGTCGATGGTGCTGCCCGATGTTTGATTGAACTAAACAACTACAAAACACTATGATCCGAGATAAAGTGTCAATTGATGACAAAACATTTGCTTTAAGCTATGACGCATACTTGAAAAATAGAAAACGAAATAAAGAAAGAATACATACTAGCAGCAAAAACCATTGTCATTGAATCATATTTTCATTTGACTTAGCTTTTCAATTCCTTTTTCATTCCCATCACACGACGAAAATTCAAAATTTTTAAGTGCAAACCATCGCAATTGAACGATTGTGTAATTTGTTGCTGAAGTTGGAAAAAAAGTCAAATTAGTTGATTGGTTAGTGATTTGTTTTGTGGTCATTTGTAACAAGAATTAAAAAAAAAAACATCGTCAACATGAGTTTCTTTAGTAAAATGTTTGGTGGTAAGAAGGAAACCACCATGACCACTGGCGAAGCAATTCAGAATTTACGCGAAACAGAAAATATGCTGATCAAAAAGCAAGAGTTTCTTGAAAAGAAAATCGAACAAGAAATAGAAACAGCCAAGAAACATGGAACCAAAAACAAACGAGGTACAGTACACATCGTGCACACGCACAATAACATTCATCACAATGCTAATTAGATAGATGGAGTTGATTGAGCCACATTGGAATTTTCTTGGTCTTTGGCTAGATCTCCGTTTGAGAGAAAGAAAAAAGCAATTCGATTGTAATAAATTTTATCGTCAATAACTCGTTTCAAGGTTAAAGTCTATTCTATTTTATGTTGATCTTTCCACAGCTGCCATTCAAGCATTGAAACGGAAGAAGAGATTCGAAAAACAACTCCAACAAATCGATGGAACACTGTCAACGATCGAAATGCAGCGAGAAGCCCTTGAGGGAGCCAACACAAATACCGCTGTTTTAACCAATATGAAGAGTGCTGCAGACGCACTCAAAGCTGCACACCAACACATGTATGACGCACAATCATTTCTCATTCACTTGTTATTCAATTTCCAATGGATATGAAATTATGTTTGTTTCTTCTTTTTTTTTTCAATTTTATAGGGATGTCGATCAAGTACACGATATGATGGACGATATCGCAGAACAGCAAGACGTGGCTAGAGAAATATCCGATGCTATTTCTAATCCAGTTGCTTTCGGTAAGATTCAGCACTGTGACGACTGTATTTATGTTACCGGAACAGTTCATATTCATTTGTATTTTTGATGCATTTAGGCCAAGACGTCGATGAAGACGAATTGGAGAAAGAGCTCGAAGAGCTCGAACAGGAAGAATTGGACAAGGATCTATTGGGTGTCGGTACAAGTACACATGAGCTACCAGAAGTGCCTACTGGCGATATCAAAGAACCAGCTGCAGCTAGCAAAGAAAAGAAGAAAGGTAATTTCACTGAATGACATGAAACCATAATGCTTTGGTTGTAATGAAATTTTCGTTTTCCCTGCAATTTAGTTCCAGCAAAACCAGCTGAAGATGATGAAGATATGAAATTACTACAAATGTGGGCAAATTAGAAACAAAAGAAACCAACAATCGAATTGATGCTTCTTCTCTACCTGCTGATATCAGCGTAACTAACGTTCTAGTGGTCACTCCATTCGAAATTCACGAATAGTGTTCTTGCTTTTGTAAAAATTGAAAAAAATAACAAAAAATTATTTACAATAAAATATGATCAAAAAAAAAAGAAAAAAGAAATAGGTATAAAAAACACAAACATAAACGATGGTAATTCAAATCGAAATAAAATCTTATGGGGCTTACAAAACATATGAATTCAAAGAAAAAAAAACACTACATAAACTTGATACATGTAAACAAATCCACTCTTTTTTAATAAATTACTTTTAAAATGTTATGCACATGATTTATCGTACTACAGCAGAATCTGGGAAAGGTTCACGAAACATTCTCTTTCAATACACATTGTAGTTGAAACATTAAATATTTGTAGCGTATTTTTTTTTCCCGCGATGATCGACCAGATTCATTCAAATTCTGCACTTTTTTGCCATTTTTCCCAATCAAATTCTACAAGTATGGCATGGTGTGTAACCGGAACTGTGGCGAAAGTATCCATTTCCTAACTGTTCGACCAAGTATTGACCACGATACCCATATCGACGTTCAAATCTCTCACGTAAATGATCAACAGTCGGTGGAAACACCATTGGAATGGTTTTACCATCATCTCCGGTGTATCCGAACAATAGCCTCTGCACGAACTTACCCACTTCAGAAAAATTAAAATTAAAAACAAGATTTTATCACTTTGCAGAATATCATCACATTTGAAGTGAGAAAAAAAACCACAAATTTACCTGCTTTAGCATGTTGAATATGACTCTCGAAGGATGGCGGTGGCGGCTTCACTTGGCGAAGTTCACCATTCGGAAGTGTTTGTTGGTAACGGAAGAATTGAAAATCATTCACATTTAAATTCGATAAGTCCAATGTTGCTGAACAATTTCCCAATACCACGGAAAGAATGAACAAAATTCCGAAAATACACTGAAAAATTAGAAATTTTTTTAATCTTCTACAATTTCATTCTGTCCAATTTTCCCCAAACTACCTTCAAATATATCATTATTTTGCAATTTTCAAAAGCTCTCTGCTCACAATAAAAAACGATGTTGATTCGCCAACAATGAACAATTGTGTGTGCCACTATTTTCCGTTGACACAAAGTGTTCATATTTGCTTTCGTTATTCAAAATCGATTGCATGCTTGATTAAAATTCAATCGACGTTTAATTGATGAACGAAATGTCACGCAACGAAATATGCAGCAGTTATTGTTTTTTCTCTTCTTCTCTTTATTTCAACATAATGCGTTAATATGTGATATGAATGAAAATCAGAAATCGAAGCCATTTGCACGATTCATCACGATAGAAATTCCATTTAAAAACTACGTTACTAGAGACTTTTACTTTTCTTCAAAAAGTTTTTAGGATTGTTTACTCGCCGTGGCCATTAGAAAAATAGCAACTAGAGTTGAAATTTAAATTTTTTTTTATGTTTTTTTTTATGGAGCTACAGTCTGTTCCGCGTTGATATTAGCAAAAATTTTAAAAATCAATGGACATCCTTCATTAATCCTTGAATAAAGAATAATAATTATTTGATATTTTCCATTGTTTGATCATAAATATATATATATTGTTTATTGCGAAAAGGATGAAAAGAATTTGCTAGAAGTGCTGGGTTAAAAGACATACATTCTCATTGATAACCGTTTTTATGTCGAATGAAACATACTCTCCGATTTCTTAACAAAGAATCCCATGAAACATACTCTAATATCAATTAAAGACAAGTTCAATTTTTTTTTAATTGGATAAATTAATTGAAAGTCTTAAATTATTTAGTATTATTTATTTATTTTTCTTTGAAAATCAACTGAAAATATGTACGAAAAAAAAAAACGCGAAAATCGCTTGAAATATTCTCAAAAACCACAGAAATTACGAAATACTCATTGATCACCAGAAATTGCCAAAATATTCATTTATTATATTTATTTAAATAAAATATTTTCCGTTGCTATGAACATTTTCCAATTATACAAAAAAAACTTGAACAGCGAATTTAGCTGTTTACTCCAAGATTTAGAGTAATTCTTTATTCTAAGAGTAGTGTGTGTTAATAGCGGCTAAAAGAGGCACGAATAGAACTATGTTATCATAAGTCTGAGGACAAAATGCAATAATCGCAAATAGATTTTTCGTACTAGTACACTCTTTCGAGTAATATTGAGTGTTTTTTTTTAAAATATACCTTTTGTAACGTATAGCTTACATTAACTTAATCATTGCACCATTACAATGCTGAACGTTCAGTTATCGACAGCTGTCACCGACAGAGGGCTATGTTATGTTTATTTGTTTGGTCTTTCATAGTCACAGCTATACTATTCACGGAGATACGCGAGTAAACGATTGTTCAATAAATCTTAATTGGTTCAATTCAGCCCATACACATGTGAGTAAAGTAGATGCATTTGAAAAAATCATAATATTTATTATTGAATGTTGTCAAAGAAATGGAATGGTACATATTTTGAAAAAAAGTCAAATAAGTTTATAAGACTGTTTTTAGGTTATGTGTATAGAAAATTAAGCCATAGCCAACAATTTATTAACCAGATTGTTTTACATCTAATTTTCGTAGAATGTCACGAAAGGAAGCATTATCGCAATTCATCAATCAAATCCATGGACGTCCTGTGGTGGTTAAACTGAACAGCGGTGTCGATTATAGAGGTGAGAATCAAAACAATTAAAAAATTGGCTGTTGATGTTATCATTCAAATATATTCAAATGAATCTGAGCACCTTTCATTTTATCATCATAATTGTATCACGTTTTGATCAACATTTGATTTGTAACACGATTTCCATTGGCCAAATATTATATAATTCAATTTATATTATTAACTCAACAACAAAAATTCCGTTAATTCTCAGGTGTTTTGGCTTGCCTCGATGGTTACATGAACATCGCATTGGATCAAACAGAAGAGTACGCCAATGGTCAACTCAAAAATAAATACGGTGATGCATTCATTCGAGGAAACAACGTGTTATACATTTCAACACAGAAGAGACGGGTTTAGTTACGTATTCAAATCAAATCGAAAAACCCAAAACCACCGCATTTAAACACAACACCCCAGTTCAGTAGCGGTTGTTGTTTAACAAAAATATTTCCTCATTCACTTAACACTATGTTCGATACAAATGACTTGATTCCGTTTTGTAAAACTAGTTTATTTTATTTCTCATTTACACATTTAAAAACAGAAATAAAAAATTCACTTCACAATAAAAGAGAAAAAAGGAAATGAATGAATGAATTAAAATAAGAAAAAATGGTTTTAAAATTTGAGTCAGTTGTGTTAGTGGATTCCCTCTAATGGTGAATAGCTTCTGTATTGATAAAGCTCTGGTCCACCGTATCCATAGAGTAGTTTACCTCGACCATTTTCATCATAGTATGGATAACGATACTTTGGCCTAATTGCGTTAATTTGATGGCAAGGAGATCCAAATTGCATGCAAATTGTCAGAAGGAAAAAAACACGATACACATACAGCAACATGGAAATGAGAAAATTAAACAAATATTTGTCAATATTTCACGCCTTTTTCTCTCTCTCTCTCTCTCTCTCTCTCTCTCTCTCTCTCTCTCTCTTCTTATTGGAATTTAAGATATTTTGCACAAACTTACCGTTCAAAGTATTGGAAATTGGGTGCACGGGGCTGAACTGATGCTATTATTGATGGTAGTCCAAACATGCACAAAATCTAATAGGGAATCAAATTTTTTAAATATTTTTTTTTTCTGTAAAAATATAATTATTTCGATCACAATATTAGACAACACTTACAACAAAGGCGTATAAAGCTCTTTTCAACATTTTGAAAATTTTCCTAGATTATTCACTTTTCTTCAACGGAATTGTTTTTTGGTTCCGGAAATTTCGATAAAAAAAAGTTGTTCGAATTAACGGTTGCTACTTTCTATTTGTAATTTGATGTTTACGTGATCACACTGCACGCTAAACTAAACAATCGCATTGAATATAAATTGTTCCAAACATCGAAGGTGAAAAAAGCAATTCACACACATACACACACAGAGACAGGTAAGACGAGATGGAACGACTAGCAGAGGGAGAAAGAAGAAAATGGACAGAAAAAAGTAAAAAAAAAAAAAAAAAATATTAACCAACCAACACATACTAAAAATGTTTTCACAATCTCAGAGTTTTAATATTATGCTGGTGAAATAACCTTTACCAACGATATAACTTTATGATACTTGGATTGTTATTGTTGTTGCTGTTGTTGTTGAAGACAGTGTATACGTACCAAATTTATCATTCACATTCGCTGCGGTTACATTGATTGCGTTGAGCTTGGCTGGAGCTGAACTTCTTGTATGCGATACATACACAAAGAAAGACAAACAAAGTGAAAGTGCTTTTCGATTTCATAACTGTTTCTGGAGTATTCGTTTTGGTGTGGGCTGAAAAGAGATGGAACCGAGTAGAAAGAGTATGACGGAACTATCAAAATGTAAAATTTCCAATGAATGGGATGCACTTGTGTGTGTTTGTCTCATCGATCGAATGTGATCGCTCAAAATCGAGATGGTATTTGCATGGCATTTTCATTCCCGTCTTTTTCTCTCGTACAGCGGAAGTCTTAGTTTTCTCTATCACACATTCGCACGCTGTAATCTTTTGTCGATAGTGTGATTTCTTTCGGGTACAAATAAAAAAGTTCAACATTTTTCTATTGATATAACCAGCTAGCGTGTATTATACATCAAATACATAAACCCATCTACTAACTATGCAATCTATCTACTAACACTTTCTGAGTTGAATGCCTATCGAAATGTTCATTATTTGGCTCGTGTTTGTTGGTTAAATCTTGAAATTTGTCTACCAAGGCTAATGAATCCATTGATGACAATTTTTATTTTCTTAACACAACTAATTTGTTGATGTATCTTTTCAACTGAAAATATTAACCTAATCTTACCATTTGATGAGAAACCTTTGGTGTTGTTATCCAATAGCTTGTAACGGGTCAAAAATGTGAATCGCCGTTGTTGTGCCATTGATTTTTATTGCCACAGTTTTAATGAAGTTTGCAACATAAAAAAGAAGAAGAAGAAGAAAAAAAAACCAACGCAAAACCTACTTTTGAAATTGCCAGTTGCTGTTTTTTCATATATGTTTCATTTTTGTTTTAGATTGCATGTGATTTTATTCGTCGTCTCATTCGTTGAGTTGGTTTGGTGAATCGAACGCATTTCGTTCGACGCTTGTGATTTTTTTTTATAGTTTCATTGCACAAATTCGAAAAAGTTAACCAGATAATAATTCAATTAAAATAATATTCACGAAACATCCATTAAACACTCTCATCCATTTTATTTCCTGCATCAGAAAAATGACGGCAACGAAGAAATTTTTTTCAATTGTAAGCAAACATAGAAACATAAACTAATATTACATAATTGAATTTAAGCTGTGAATTTAAGAAAAAAGAGTATCGTTGAACATTTTTTCTGTGTTTGTTTCGCAGTTTCTTGTAGTGGGTTTTATGGTGACAATGAAAACATTTGCAACTGAAGATCCGGTATCGTTAGTTTTGCGATTGATACAAAATAATTTGGTCGGTGCTCCGGTCGTACATCAAGTGACAGAATGGGAATTCGATCCTGACGTAGCGGTTCGACGACGTGAATTATTCCAGCAGGTCAATGGCTTTCGTGGCGAAAAATTGATCGAACGCATCGGACTCGGCACAGACGGCTTGCACAACGTCCGTTTGGCTCTTCAACGTGAACGAGATGAAGGATTGCTAGGAGGGACTATACATCAAATAAAGCAAGGCGACAATATCGTTGAATATTAATCAATTTGTTGAAAAAATTACATTTAAGAAATGTTACAATAAAACGGAAGTCACGAAAAACACATGGCTGCTTTTTGAAAAACCAACGATATGAATTGACATCATGTACAAACAACGTTCACGAGCGAACGATTTGTGATTCAAATATGAATTGTGATTATGTTGTGATGGTTCAAATGACGTGTAAGCAAACAATAATTTTTAATACCATTCACCATCAATCCAAATGATATCGAAAACGAATCAACGAATTTAACATAATTTAGCATATTCCATGAATTGTGTCGGTAAATTTGGTCGACGGTTCTCTGGGCCCCCACTCTAATCCAACTTTGGTTTTCTTTTTTAATCCGCTCGATCTACAGCTCGTTTTTTTTTTTTCTGTTACAAGGATCGGAAATCAAAGTTAATGTGAAATTTTGTCAAGAGAAATCATCATATCAAAATATAATCGTAATCAATGTCATACAATAAAATTGAGTGGTCACCACACAGTCATGGCGCGATTATACTCGATAAACTCGATTGATCTTAGTAATTGTGTGTTGATGAAAAATTGTCCAAGCTAAGTCATGCACACCTCATTACTTTATAACGAGAATTGAGATCAAAATATCTAAATAAAAAAAAAACATTGTGTACACATGCCAAGAGGCGACCGCTCATTCCATCTAGTCAGCCAACCAGCAGATCAACCAACCATTGAAAATACATGTAAATATTGAGAAGCGGCAACAGCATCCGCAGCCGTAGCCATAGCGGGAAAAAAAGCCAAAGTCAAAGAAGACGAGAAAAAAACTGTGCAATAGCGGCGAAAGAGAGAGAGAGAGAGAGAGAGAGAGAGAGAGAGAGAGAGAGAGAGA
>NW_022601408.1:3631689-3773745 GCF_009176505.1 Sitodiplosis mosellana
GAGAGAGAGAGAGAGAGAGAGAGAGAGAGAGAGAGAGAGAGAGAGAGGAGAAACAACAAGGCATCAAACAAACGGGCGCGCGACGAAAGAAGAGCACATGCTGCACCAGCATCGGTGCGCTCAACACACACTCTTGGCATCTGCAACAACTTTGAAAAAGCTATCTTTATTGAATTTGGTTGTGTTTACTTTGGGTGAACCCACTGCTGATTTAAAGTAAAACCAAGTTTAATGAAATTCTATACTTCAGTGTCGTATTTTATTAAAAATTTGCTAAAGTCAATCCGCATTTATTTATTTTGCTCCTTTTTTCCCGTTGGCTTTTGGGTACGCGCGCGCTCTTCTTTTCTCTACTTTATATGGATGGCTTTGATACCGTTGCTCAATGAGCGTTTGCAATTGAATGCATTTGTATGGATATCTGTGTGTGGTGGCGTTTTTTTTTTAGCTCCACACCGTTTACTTCAGCGCTCATCTGGTGGCGTTCATCGTTCGTCGCACGTACAGACACCATTATTCCACCTTACAAATCAAATGGAAAAGGGAACAAAATCAGACACTTTTTGCTCTTGTTTTTTTTTTTTGGCAGCGGTACTACGTTGTTGTCTTCGTCATCGTCGTCGTCGTCGTTTCGGGATCGCATCATTAAACCATATCTCGGGTTCTTTTCTAATGCTCTTCATCGGTTGACTTCTTCTTTCGTACTCTCATTTGTTGGCTGGATCGGTACCGAATTCCGTTTCACTTCTTCGTTCGATTTGTATCACATTGCGAACTTATCCAACTCTTGCTGCGCTCAACATCGAACGAATTGAAATTTTGTTTTAATACAGAATGCAGAGGGAAAGAGAAAGGTATGAGTCGAAAGACAAACACTTTGTTTATTTTGGCTCTTTTTTGCTTCGATCGTTGCTTTTATAACCACATCTCGTGCACTCTTTATCACTATTATTCATTGGGTAAAAGCGGCATTTGTCGTCGATTACAACGGATTTTCGCCCTGTATATTTATGCGGGTGTTTGCGCTGCGCTGGTGTGTATATGTGTATGTGTGTCCGCGTTCGTTCGTTGCCATTGCCATAGCGTAACCGATCGATTTATGAAAAGGTTAAGGATTTAAGCGGATTTCAAAATAAGTGAAATATTGACGAGAGTGATGTTACAATTTAAAAGCAATAGAATACCTAATTAATTTTATTCAACAGCGGCAGCACAAATTTTTTTTTCTTCGCCGTTCATAATGTATCTCGTATCTCGATTTTTATCGTGCGCACCTCCCTGGAACTGAATATTTTAATTAAGTTTAGGCAACTTTTCCGTTTGATTTTCACTTAGAGGTGTTTAATGCACATATAACCAAACAAATATGTGAGCCAATTCCAATGAAAGCATGAGAAAATCATGCCATGGATCGCATTGATTCATTGTTCAGCTTCAAATTCTATAATCGATGTGCGACGAACGAGAAATAAATAGAAAAAGGAAAGAAACGCACAGTAAAGGAATCAAATAAACTATTTCATTATGCTGAAATCAAGTTAATTATCCTCCACTTGCAATTGGAATCGTTTCGGGCGAACGAAAGAACGAACTTAAGTTTAGCGTCGTGTGTGTGTGTGTGTGTGTGTGTGCATCAGATAATTTATCGGAAATGTTTGTTCATTTGAAATTTCAATTGAATCGCTTGTCTGTATGCCTATGCATGATAAAAGAATCTTTATTTCGCATCGGAAACTGACGATTCTCCATCCCTTTCTGCTCCTTTCCTTTCTACCCTCTTTCCTCCATTTCGTCGACATGAGACAGTAGCTTAATCTATTGTTGTGCCGCAATCGAATAATAACGTTCAATTACATGAAAATATGATACAACAAATAGTGTGCTCGGGCTCTCGTCTGCGCCATACCAAACGGCAAAACAAGAGAAGAACTGTCGTAGAATATGCGAAACAACTGTGCAGTAACAAAGCTTCAAAAGAAAGCCAAGAATCAAGAAAGACAGTAATTAACTTTTTATTGTAGTTGTTGTTGTCGTCGTCGTCGTCGTCGCTCCACCCACTGAAACCAAACTGATTCAAAGAAGAAGAAAAAAATATGTAAAATGTCCCTGTGCTCAGCTTTAATTTCGCCACTTATCATCCTCAATTTGCTTGTTTGGTCGGAAAATAAATGAAATGACAGGATTTAAAACAATTACACAAATAAAATGAAAAAAGTCACTTTTTCCATTCATACACATATATTTTAGTCGTTGCTTGCTCGTTGCCATCGCCAGTTGTACGTGGTTCACGAAGCGTGATAAAGACGAATACAAAATATGAATATATCTATATTACGTTGATAATTTTTCCCAATTTATTTTTTTAATCCTTTGTCGTATTTAGCGTCAACGATTTACGGATTTCGGGGACATACACACAACACATAGGTCCCACATCGTGTTTATATGTTCTGAATCTGACTGGGATGGCTTTTTTTTTGCTGCGTTTCCATGTTGCTTGAATAGAATAATAGCTAACATTTGTATTTTGTTACTGTTGCGTGTGTAATGTATTCTTTGGTGGTTCAATTAAAATTGTCCATTAAATGGATGAAAAGACGCACATTCGTGGAAAAAATACAATAGACATCCGAAACTGTGTTTGATGTGAAGCGCACAAAGCGCATAAAACAATCTTTGATGATTGCGATAATTATTAGTGATTATTGCTCACATACATACATGAACAAACTGCACACACATTCTTTTTTCTAGCTACATTCGCGTTGTAAGAGAAATTTTGGATAAATTGTTATGCATTCAAAAATGTTTTTTTGTATGCTCTTGAAAGCGGGCGAAAAATTGAGAACAAGTCAATTTTAGAGGTAACGTATTTTATGACAAATACATTTTTTTTTTTTTCTTAATCAAATCGTGAATTTAGTGAGTGTATGAATGGGAATGAATTCATCTGAAATTATAATATGCAAATTGTCGACTCTCGGTGGATTTAATAATCAGTAATAGATTATATAATTGCCGCTCCGTATGAAACTTTGCATCGGAAGAGCTAACATTTATCTCTGAACGGTGGAATAAAAATAGAAAAAGATATGCAGGCAAAAAGTACAATGTGAAATATTGGAATGTTTCGGTTGATTGTACGGAATGAAACTGTAGAATTAGCCTTTTTTATTACAATCACAGAAAAAAAAGTATTTCTCTCTCTCTCTCTCTCTCTCTCACATGTTGTTGTACGGAATAAATTGCGATGCGGCGAGGAAAAAAATAGGCCTCAGTTGGTACAAACAATTCTAATTTTCAATGATAAAAATTTCATTTCGCGAATTTTTTTTTTAATAACCACGGAAAAAAAAGAACAGTAGCACCGAATGGAACCGAAAATAAAGCTCACTTGATATTTTCGGGATAAACGCCGATCCAGGAGCATTTATAAGAACACCACAGACTCCAGAAAAAAATGTGCATGCACTTCTTTTTTTTTATTATTATTATTTCCGTTAGCGCATATATGCAGAAAAAGTAAACACAATTTTTAGGATATTTGATATTCAACGGAAGATGCAAATCAATTTTTCATTCGCTTCACGTTCTCATCATATTTCATTTGATGATTTTGGCGCTTCTATGAGTGTTATCATCGGGAAAAATATGGATGCATTTTTTTGTTGTTCATCAATTGCTGCTGTATGCAATGTAGCCAGCTTCGGAAAATATATTACGAATTAATGATGATCTAACGAGTTGGGCGAATTGTTGACTTATTGCCATATTTTCCAATATTACTTTTCTCAAAAAATGCAACGCTTTATCATTGACAACTATCATGCAACCGCATTTTTTTCACTTTGCCACCTTAACTGTAATCATCCATTTGAGTGCGACCGTTTTGATGCGCTACAAAACCGCTATCCGATTTCAACATATATTTATTCACCCCTTTTTTTCTGCAGTAGAATTGCAACGCCATTGAAAAAATGAGAATTTAATTTGAAACGTATTTGTTAACAAAAAAAAGTAAAAAAAAAAAAAAATGTTCGGTTAGACTGATTGTAGAAAGGTGAAAAAAATATTCCATGCAAAAAGGATGCTTTTTACCCTTTGACGGGAAATAAAACGAAAAACATGATGGTCGCATACATGCACATACATTCATCGCTTCTTTCGAAGTTCAATGTCCACAGCAATGCCAAATGGACCCGATTACATTTCTATCTACATTATTAAAAGTCATATCAAACCAAATGGAATGAAATGAAATATAATTTCAGTTTTATTTATAAATCTAATAACCAACTGGGGCGCATCATAGGCCAAACAAAGAAAATCAAATTTATGAATGTATAAACTCAGGAGGAAGAAAATCTTCAGCGGATTGATAAATAAACGCACAGAGCATTTCAAGTGCAGACATAATTCCAGCTGAGAAATTTAATTGTCGTTTGCTACTCCATCGTTAAAATGACATGTGTAATTATGGGTCTGTTAAATAGGGAGCCACAACAAATGAATTGTGGAGAAAAAAATTAAACGCAACCATGATTTTATTACTTACTAGCGGCCAATGCTAGGGGGGAAAACGTTCTTTTTCAAATAATAAAATCTATTTCGATCATTCAAATCTAATGAAATCTACGGACTTTCAAATAGTTGGCAAAATCACATTCATCATATCCATCATACAGGATATTTTAGATTTTACTGAATATTTTGACCTTTCGATAATATTGCATATAGTGGCTATTTAGCGTCCCTGTTTCAAATACCATTCGCTACTATAAAATATATATTCTAAGCACAGAAGATGACGTTCCAATTATTTAAAATATTTTGTTTCAATTTGTTTTTGTTTCTAGTTGCAACCAGGGATCGAAACCAAACCAAACCGAATATTTGGTTTGAGTGTGAGAACAAACCAAACCATTCGGAACGTTCTGAAAAATGATTTGTATGGCACACAGAAACGTTTATGCTTACGTGTATTAGTATACGACACTAACACAGTGACAACCCGCTTGAACGTTGCCCATACAAACCATTCTCAGAACGTTCCGCTTGATACGGTTCGCTCCGATGAACAGAGAGCAAAGCAGTGAAACCGTTCCGAAATCGGTTTGTATGAGAAACGTCAAACCGTTTTCGATCCCTGGTTGCAACAGAATATGGTCAGTTCAAAATGCTTGTGTACACTGTACATATATCTGCCAAAATTATAAATATATTTTCATATCTGTTGAGTTTGTTTGAATATGAAAGTCATAGATTCTGGCACCAAAAATTTCACGGGGATCAGACGAAAAAATCAATGGGGGGTCAGAAAAAAACAATCAATTCAATCTAGTGTAAAATCATTAAACCATTCTCAAAATTTAATGATGGGTCGAAAAACTTGATTCTATCTAGTTGCTGTGTTAAATTTGCTTTCGGGAAAAATGAAGACCAAAAAAAAAAAGAAAAAGGTCCACACTTTTGAAAAAAAAAAAAAAACGCCAGCAGGGGGGTCAAGATCAACGAGATCAGGGTGCGTCAGAATCTATGATGAAAAATCAATGGAATTTATTCATATCATCAATTTTTATGACTGCGTTGCCCCCTAGGATCAATGTATAATGGACTAGGGGGTAGGAACACAAGCGCTTGAGACGTATTCGTACGAATATTCGTGAATTCTTGTGATTGTGTATACGAGACATTCGCAGCGCAGTGCAGTGAGTTTACAACAACAATAACAAAGCCACGAACGCATGAATATATGCGAATACATACGAATGACACAACTTATTCCTAGCCCCTAGATAATGGAACACCAAGTCTCAATTGAAATCATATCCACTAAACGCAACTTCTTACTCAAAGAGCGATTAATGGAGATGAAAAATATTGTTCAACTCAAAGTGTTACTCGCTGCAAACTCACTAGCTTTCCCACAAAATAGCACTATCATTTTTCTATAAACCGATTGAATACAACATGCCCGGGTGGACGCGATAGGATTTGACGAAAGCCTACATTCGTTCGATGAGGCTTTCATAATTTTTATATACATTTTAAATACTGAACGCCTAGGCGTTCATTGCTACGAATACACGAAAGAAGTGAGGATAGCAATGAAAGGCTAAGCGTTCAGTATTTAAAATGTACATATAAATTATGAAAGCCTCATCGAACGAATGTAGGCTTTCATCAAAGCCTATCGCGCAAACCCGGTTGATTGATTAAAAACGAAAAAAACTCACATAAGACATTAAAATTATCTATATATATAAAAAAAAGTTGTATGTATGTATGTATGTCCCGAATGTTTGGCCAAACCGTTCATCCGATTTCGGATCCAAAGATACCGTTGGAAAGCTCTTGGTCTGGAGAAGGTTACTAGAAACATCTTGGTCCATCATGGTCGAGTTAACACGACTTAACACCATTTTTGCTAACGAATAGTCGACATGGGTATCATTTAATAGGGCTTGGAACGGAGATTAACATGGATATCATCATGGACCATGATGGTCGAGTTAACACGACTTAACACCATTTTTGCAAACGAATAGTCGACATGGGTATCATTTGATAGGGCTTGGAACGGAGATTAACATGGATACCATCTCGGTCCATTTTGGTACCTTTGGGGTATTACTTACACCACTGCCACAGCTATACTAATTGACATATTGAGTTCAAATTTGGCATGGATGTTTGTTAAGGTTGTACCAACTCAGGAAAAAAATACTTTACACGATACCTATACCTGAAGCGGCTAAAATGATGAATTCCGGAAACTTTATTGTCACAGGGTATGTTTGAAATGAAAAATAAAATGAAAAAAGGCCATCATGGTCGGCCATCGTGTTATAACGCCATTGAACACTTATTAGTATGAGAAAGCCATGTTAAAAAAAAGTAAAAAATTTCTTTTATCATCATAGTATTCGTTTTACTGCTCTATGTCTGATTTTATTGTCAATTCAATTTCATTTGTCATTTTATTTGACGTTGCTATCACTTCAACGTAATTCACGAACGTACACACAAAGACTTTACTTTCACACGCACGTATAGTTACAGAAATTTATGTTTGGCGGCGCTCCCAACAAAGTTTCTACAGCAGTTCGAAACGTCAACCGTTGCTATAGCATATGGGCTAGGTAGTATTGATCCTCCGTATTTTCTTCCATTTCGTATGACAGCTCAAATTATCTACCATTTCTTAATGTGGCACATTTAATTTATATGGAAAAGTTGGGAGAAAAATGGTAGAATTTTAATGTACATCAAATTTTGCAAAATAAAATTTATATTCCATTCCAGATTTGCCGAGTCAAATTTGAGGCTGATGCGAACGGAATTTGGCAAAAATAACGAAGAAAACCCATTGGTAAAGAGTACTGGAGCTTCGAGTATAAATTTTTGCTTCTGAATTGCTCCGAAGAGTGCTGAAACTACTGAAATATACTGAATTATGTTAATTTCGGGTGATGATCCGCGGTCGGTCGTGATTTTCAGGATGCTGATAACAGATAACAACTTGGTGTCTTCATTAAAGTTGTAGCACTCAAGATGTCCTACAACTTTGCTGAAGACAGTCATCTCTTGGATTTAACAGATAGAAATAAATTTAACCATTGAAAAAATCGCGTGAAGCTCCTAGAAAATCTGTATTCAAGCACTTCATTAATAAAATGGCGTAAGTAATCGATATGACTTTTCTTTTTTCAATCGTTCAATGAAAGCATACTGCAATTCGATTGAAATTATGCGAACATTCAGTGTCAAATGAAAAGGTATATTTCATTTTTATTACTTGACATTACATCAAACTGTTCAACGTTCACCTGTTTCTTGAGTTAGAAGAGCGAATGTTTCAAGTGGCTTTTATGGCTTTTTCACGTGAGCGTGTGCGCGCACTTTTAACTTGATTTCTTTTTTGTATGCTGCACCTACGAAGTTGTTCGAATTGCTTTGAATGTCCATTAGCAAGTCTTTTGTTCCATTAGAATAGGCCACGTAAAAAGTGCAAACCGAACAATTTGCGAAACTTATTAACGGGTTATGGTTACAATGCCGACTGCTTTCCTATACGCTGTGTATCAGTGTTAGATATGTCTAAGATTTTTTTTTTTAATTTTAAAATTGCCGATACAAATCCCGTAAATGCATCGAGTTCCTAGTGCCTAAATGGAATGAAGCAAGGGACAAAGGGGTTAAGTAATTCTATGTAATTCAATGCGCTTCGCTCAAGATTCATTTGTTGTTGTATTTTTAGCTTTTGTTCGTTAGACTTCGCCAAAACGTATAATTATTAGGTTAACACATTTTATAAAACAAAAGAGTATTTTTGTGCGCGATTCGCATTGTAATCGATGCGATTTGTGGAATGGAAAAATGATTTGTGCTATCATTTCAATGGAATAAACCATATTGCATTATACACTGATTGATGCTCACACTTTTCCACAAAAGCCACCCCTCTTAACTTTCTTTTCAATTTTCAATCGCAATTCACAATATTCAATACAATGGCATGAAGCATTTAGTCAATTCATTTCAAGCAATTTCAACTGTTAAAAGCAATGTGTATTAAAAATTGCGATTCAATTGAATTCAATTCATGTGCGATCGGATCGAAATTGTGTGCATAAAATACAACCCACTGAAAGTGCTTTATTTTGATGTGCATTTACTTGATTTTATTTCCAGATCAGTTATAAAGAAGACGCGCGTTCTAGCGCCATCCACCTATATATACATAAGCGAAAATGAAATGGATTGAGCATGAGTCAGTGTGTGTATATGGTGCGAAGCATTGAAAATACGGGAATGCACGGAGACTGTACGAAGATTCGTCGAATACGTAAAGCACATAAGCTCCTTTTCGATCTCAAAAACTAACAGAACATTTTATTATTGCAATCCATCGATAGGAAATCGAGACGGAACGCTTACACACATCGACTTTTGTATCATTCCATACCGTCTCACCTCGCTAATATATTGTGTACAGATTCGTGTATCTGTGTTCACATTTAATAATAATTCTTAAACTTATAATATTACGGGGACTTTATGATGTGTCTGACTTGAACATTAGCTCTTCTATTCTTTCATTGGTCGGGTGATAAGTTTTTTTTATTTCAGACATTTATTGAGAATCGATTTTCCATGCCAATGAAAATGATTTTGTGCTACTGCTCTTTTCTTGGTTTTTACATGACATTCCTATTTTCTGCTACCAATTCACTGGTAAAGACTGTCAAATCCTCAACTCCGAAAATTCTTTGCATTGCATGAGCATTGAATTGGTTGCTGCTGCTTCACTTTGTAACTATTGCGCTCAACGCTCGCCCTCTGTGTACACGAGAGCTATTTATTAATATGTGTGTATACAAATAAAACGAATCGCAGAGAATAAATTCACAGCGTCGAAAAAAATGTTTAGCAAATAGCAAAATATCGCAAATTCTCATCTTTGTTTATTGACAATTCAAAACATCATTTACGACCAGTTTCAACCGTTTCAATTCCCATTTTGATAAAGCAATTTGAATTTTTTCTAAATGTTATGTATTCATTTTCAACGATTCATATCTGCTTGAGAGCCTCACATTTGTTCTCGACACTGCCAATTTCAGTAGCAGGCACAACGACAACGGGGGTGTGTGATTGCTTGTATGTATGTGAATCAATTTAAAAAATCAGTGTAAGCGGTAAGGCTGCCACGATCCGATTCTCACATCTCATACAACAAATAAATTTCATATGCGATGCCAATACCATTGTCATATCGGTAGATAAATGAATCGAATGAACTCATCAGACGGAGATTTATTCACTCACCAAACAACAAAACAATGCTCACAAAAGAGCAAAAATGTTTCCATATTAATATAAAGTACTATGTGTTCTTTTGTTGGTCCCATTGACAGGATCTATGCGGCGATCAACTGTTAGGTTCAAAGGTATGTTTTTGAAGCAACTTCCAGCCAGTTTTAATTAATTTCGATCTATTTTAAAATGAAATTAAATTCCATTGAAAACTTTATGTGTGTAATAAACCTAAGTAAAAGCAGTCACTGGAGTGTAATTATGTGGTCTACGTTCTCGAAAAAAAAAAAAAAATTGATAAATGCTCGGCAATCAAAGTAATCAGTGCCAAATATTTTTCGCACTCATTCACAATGAACTATAGCCACCGTATATTCGTCATATAGTGAGTCAAGTATTGATAGAAATAAAAGGAAAAAGTCAACAATTTGCCAATATCCTGGCCTGTGGGCATAATAACGTACCAACGACAACAATGAATCAAGGGAAAATAAAAACTAAAACTTATTATTGTTGGTGATGTGCACAATAATAATCCGTTGACAGTGACAATACGCACATTGATAATTCCGAAGCCAATAATGATGTGCGTGTCCGTCGTCGTGGTTCCATTCCGTACAATTTCTGCTGGCTGATGCAGCTTCCAAGAGGAGCAACACAAAGAAAACGGATGAAAATCGATTCAATCTGTACATAGTACACAGACGGAAAGTGGAAAATTAAATACGTTTCGCGGCAATAAAATTCGTGTATGGCAAACACTTTTTGCCAAAATTGCTGTGAGAATCGACAAAAGAATGATGCTTGTATGTATATCGTGCAAATCAGTGCCGTAGCGTCCATAGAGGCTCTCGAGGCTCAGCAACCCCAAAAAATCCTTGCGCTCGCAATTACATGCACAATCCCAATGTTGGTGGTTTTTTTTTTTAAATAAAAGTCGTTACAAAATTAGACAGAATTCGTTATTTTGTTTGAGTCGTGCTAAACGGGATTAAGAACAAGTCAAAAAAAATCAAGAGCGTGTGTATAGAGCTTGCACCGGGGCGGTGTCATGTAAAAATTCTAAGAGTTCTATGAAGACTTTATTAATTTTTGAAATTGGGCCAATCTAGCAGGCAAGTTTTTCTTCTACTAGTGTTCGTTTTTTGCTCTCGAAAATGTTGCGTTATTGTTTTTTGTCTCAATATTCTGTTTTTCTTCGAAAATTTAACACTCTTTTTCCGATAAAAATAAATCGCCACATGTTAAATCGAAAAAATTACGAGAAAACCACCCAATGACCTAAGATATTGTATCATAAAGTGAGTTTTTCAGGTGTTTGGTGTTTCCATAATAATTTTTGCCTGTGTAAACACACATTTAGAGTTTTGTGGCTCAGCAACCCCAAAAAATTTAGTCACGCTACGGCACTGAGTGCAAATATTTACTCAATTTTGGTGAATAAATGTGTAAAAGAGAGATTGCGAATCTTTTTTTTATTCATCAATTCTTGAAATTATTTCATTTTTTCTTGCGTTAGATAGAGTAGACTATTTTTTTGTACAAAGTGCAGACCCACACGCATAATGACATACTCTTTTTTCATCTAATCGATTATATCAATCCATTCCCTTTCTCATTGCTTGTGTATTTGGCATCACATCCTCGGGCTAACTACAAGTAAATGAGCCGGAGAATTGTACTACTAACAAGATTTATATACGGATACGATGCATTTGAAATCTAGTGTACACTTTCTGTGAGTAAACATTGATCGGCTCTATACTGTCGAGTTTTGTGTGGAATGAGACTGTTCAAAATGGAATTTTCCAAAGTTTGTACTTTTATGTGAAAAAGAGAGAGCTAAATAAAGAAAGAACATTCGAAGTTAAAGCGTGTCGATCGATTCATTCATGCCATTGATTCTTTTACCCAAAATTGTAACAGAAATGGTAATTTTGGTTAACACACACATTCACTGTTAAATGGTACTTGTTGCCAATATTCAGGCAATTCTTCATTTCTCTTTCATTCATGATTTTTCTGTCGCCTTCTTTGGCTTTCCATTTTAAATGAATCATCTTCAACAAAGCCGCACTGAAGATGTTTTCGCCACAAAAAAAAAGAGAGAGAGAGAGAGAGAGAAGAACCGCAAAAGTACAAACAAAAACATATTTTTCTTAGTGATAATCTTGGAATTGTATATTTGGCACCCATCTTCTGTCGCTAGTTTGGCCAATTGACACAAAGCGAACTCAAGTATTGTGTCGATGGTTTTGTTTTTTCAGTGTGATCGATACGAGTGATAAGAAATGTTTCACAATAATCTATGAGTCTAAAGAGTGACGGTGCTTTGTTGGTGTCGTTTTCCGGCTTCGTTTTTTCCTCATATTCTTGTTCTCCTATCTCTTCTCTCTGTAATTTCATTTTCAATACTGTAAACATTCTATTCGACAAGTTTTTTTCCTTCTCTTTATTCCACTTCTACGTGCTAGTGGTTTCTTTGTCGCATTGCTTTTGTTTTGTGTTCATTTGTGGTTTTTGTAATTTGGCAAAGCTGATCATTGGTGCCCATTAGACAAAGTAGTACAAACGATATGCTACTGTATTTCAGCTATTTTTCAAGGAGTTATGCACAAAGTTCATTTGCACCGGTCGAACACCTTTTAATAAGTGTAAATTCATTCATACTTTGATGGCCATTAGCTCAGTCATTCATTCATGATTTTTTGTTTTCGAGTATTTGCACTCGTTTCTTTTTACTCATTTCTCCAAAAACTAAACAACACAACATTTTTCGTATGTTTTCTTTCTGAATGAGTGTGCTTGTCCGACTTGGGAAAATCGATATATTTGTAGATTTTTATCGATATTTTGAATTGATTTGGTCATGTTAGATTGTTATCGCCCTTTGTCACACCATTTAAAGCGCAATTTTTTGTTTTGCCATATTATCTGCACTAGCAAATTAATGAAGTGGCAAAATTTAATTTCCTGCATGAATATCGTGTTCGCATCAGTGATGCTATTCATTATCATTTAATTCGTTTGGGCTTAATTGGTGTACGGAATGGACACGTTCGGCTCGTGTCGTGTGTACACATTGATATATTGGCCAATAAAATGCGAGAACAGCTATTTAGTCAATTAGAAGCATTGCACGCAGTGGATAATTGTTGGGAAAATTGTCAGGGGAGAAAAAGAAGAAAAAAGCAATACCAATCAAATGTAAACAAAAATGATGCGTGCATGTCACATCCATTGTTGATTCAATGTTGAATCACAAAAACAGTAGCCGTGCTCGACAACACACATATTAGAAACGGCGTCAGTATCTTCAATTCGACAATCAGTCGACTCTGGTTTCTCTTTTTATATTCTTCATTACTCCTCTCTCTCTCTCTCTCTCTCTTTCTGCCCCCGTTTTATTTTATTAGATTTTATTTGATGCTATCGCATTGATGTGTATTGGACGAAATTACCTCCATACGCACAGATACTACTCCAATTGTATGTATATTATCCCCACTCCTTCGAATGTTTGTTTGAGTTAAAGAGCGCCCTTTTGCCGTTGCTCCATCTTCTTTTTTTTTACTCTTCTTTACCATCGGTGGCATCATCATTTATTTAAAATAATAAGTTACTACGTTCCCAATTCAATGTGGATGAAGAAAATATTCGACGTGAAACCTCACTTGTTAGCGACTGATTTCAACACAATGCTTCGATCTTCAATCGTTTATACGAACGATGGATGATTCCATGGAACAGCAAAGTGTAAACGCATACAACTAAGAAGAAAAAAAAGTGGAAAAAAGGGAAAAAAGAAGAAGAAGAAGAAGTGCGCTGTATGCACACACATCAACACGATTATTTGGATGTGCAGAAAGTCATTTAGCCTATCAGCACCTTCCGCCGTATGATATCCAATAGAAATCGGATATATTAAATTCGCCGATTGATGTACACACAAAACATAAGGGACAAAACAGCGCATGTCCTCAACGAATAGTCTTCGCACACTTGCCTGAATGCCGAGCAGACAGCGTCTTCAATATGGTTACATGGCCACATGGATAACGAAGTGTTGATGTTTGCATTGCGTAACGATGGCGCATCGAGAGTGTACCACAATGATTGAAGACCGTTCAATTGAAATCTTTGAAATTAAAAATTACATTTGGTCATAAATTGAATAACGGTTTATCACTCGCATCCTCGACACGATTTCATTTTTGATTTGAAGTAAAACAATGTTGGTTATATACATTTCATTTGAATGGAGAAAAAAAAAATACAATAGAGAATTCATTTTGAAACCGTTCGAACGATCTGACCACAATGACTTTGTACTTTGAACGGTGGAACGATGTTCAATATGGCAATGTGGAATTGACTTATTGAATTATTTACTTCAACTTACCTGTTTCCGCGAAAATGCAATTACGGTTTCGACAATGATGAACAAATTCTTCTTCTCCCGTGTACGTTTACCCAACCGAATTCGGTTTGAGCCATGCATTTTATTTTTTAATTCCAGTATCTAATAGGTTTGAAGTTAATAAGTTGTACTTGTTCAAAGTATTGTGAATGGAAATTTTTCTGTGTCGCGCCAGTACGGAAGAAAGTCGCCCAAAAGTCATTCTTAAGAATGAAAAACTTCGGTACAACTCACTTGAGTAATCCATTCATTAACTCTTGGCTGTTGGTTTGATCTCACCTTTGCATGTGATAAGAGGAATTAAACACAGTTCGGTTCGGTTCGGTTCGGTTCGGTTTAGTTCAGGTGAACTTGAAATAATATTGCTATACATTCGAAACGACCGATTGAGAAACAACAAACATCTTTTAATCGCACCTGAGAACGTAAAACAAAAGAATACCAAAATATTTATAATAATCTGTTGCAATAACATTGTGAAAACAATGCGCTTTTCTATTAACACTACAAACTTCAAATATTCAAAGCAGAAACCGGGCCTGAAATATGTTCCGATTAAAGTTTTTCAAGCAATATCCGATTTTCGATATCAAGCCGATCAATTTCACCGTTTTTATCAACGAAAGGTGAAATGATCATTTTGTCCCAATGAAGAAATTGAATAAATTAAAGCAGGAAGACTTCATAAGTATTTAATTGCCTCCGTTTTGTTGCTAATTATTGTTCTTCCTTTTCGTTCACAAAAGGTTAATCCACTTCATGCGTTAATCTGGCAGCGCACAGGTAAATCTACCTGCTAATGAATTTGGACCAAAAAGTAAACAGTGCACATCATCTCTCTATCTCTCTATTCTAAGCTCTTTAATTGCAACTGAGTTCGCTGGAAACAGGTATTCTACGTTCAATAGAGCATGTTGTCAGAACAATGCCTCATTGGCTTCTGAATTAAGGTGGAACGATATCAACTGCTTAAGCAACTTACCTTGCGGAAGAGTCATTTTTGAGTATACAGGAAGACTCAAGTCAAAGCTAAACTAACATTTGCAAACCGCAAAGAAGTCAACTCGAATCGAAAATTCCTCGGATTTCATCTACTGTTAATGATATTCCAAATGACAAACGCAAACTAGTTAATTCAATCATTATAAATAATGTCAATAATTTCAGGTTGAGTTTCCATTCCATGAAGAAAATTTTTCCTCAATATATATAATATTACATGCTGATTCGATTTGATTCGCTAAAGCATGATATATTTCACACATTTCAATATCCCGAAAAATGTAATCATGAAGCTAAGACTTAAAAAAAAGCTCCTCTTCATCCATATAGTTTCCTTGAATGATTTAGTTTTTTTTAAATTTAAGTATTTCGTTGGGAATATACGGAAAACTATAATTTTCCAACGAAAATTCAAGAATTCATTTTCATTGAATGCCATTTTTTGCCGTGTTTGCATTCATAACGCAAAATGACGCCATTAATTTTCATTTCTATCATTTACTCAAGCTGAAGATATAATTTGGTTTGAAATTTTCCAATGCCATAAAGCTTTTGTACTGGCCAATGGGCTAGAGATGCTAGTTTCAATCACAATGTATTTGTGAGTCGTTCTGGATTACGATTGTATGTTACATATAACATGAGTATATTCTGTAGTTGAGAATCATGAGCTTATTCGTTCTTTCTAAAAGAATAGGATAATCGGTCTGATGTGTACTTTAGAGTCGAGCTCTATTCGTTCTGGACACCATGCATCGTTCATGTTGAAGTACAAGCGTTTTGCACTGAACATTGCATGACTTGGACACCGCAATGAAGAGCCGCACACTAGCACATTCACACATACACACATATTGGCAAAGCTAATGTGCGAGAGAAAGAGAGAGAGAGAGAGTGAGCAAGACCGCGGCACCGACAACACAGGCTGTTGCAATGTAACACAAACACACATAAATCGTTCCATCGTTGCACGCACCAATATAATCGCAAAGCACACAAGCAAACAACACATTCAACCCCCTGAACGAATGCGGTCGTGCGCTCATTTACGTTTGTGTGAAAAATTGTTAAAATATTTATTTGATGAAATTAGCGCTTGGAATTCAGTTGGTGGTTGCTCGTTGAACAATGATGATGTTGATCTGAGACAAGCATTTGCAATAACGAAAGTTTTACCAGTTATTTTATATTCAGTGATTTGAATACTTTTGCTGAAGAAAGAGTTAGTGATTGGAATTTTTCTTTTAAAAAAAAAAAAAAGTGAAAAATTTCATTTTGATATATGATTTGAACACATTTGATACAGAAAGAGTTGGTGATTTGAAATTTTCTTTTTAAAGAAAAACAGTGAAAGATTCTCATTTTAATATTTGGAAAATATTTTGTGAAAGCAAGTGAAAATAAAAAATAAAATAAATTTTTCATCATGCGATCATCACAAAATGAAACTCAATCGAAACCGAAAGGTGTTTATAGCATTGATCAAATATTGGGAACACACAACAGGCAAAATAATAACACAATGGGTATGTAATAAGTTTGTTGCATTTATTTGTATTATTACTCCTTTTGAAATAAAATATCTCGTGCCGAAGGCGAACACACAATTGTTTGTTATCAAGAGAACATTTCGAAAGATGAAAAACTGAATAGAATCACTGAAGTGTCATCTTTCAAATTGGCATATCGACTTCCAATAGTCAAGAGTACTTTCGTCACTCACGCCGGCTATCATCCACTGTTTGATTAGATGTTAATTGAAAAAGGTGTC
The DNA here is from genome assembly GCF_009176505.1 of Sitodiplosis mosellana. Taxonomy (NCBI): domain Eukaryota; kingdom Metazoa; phylum Arthropoda; class Insecta; order Diptera; family Cecidomyiidae; genus Sitodiplosis; species Sitodiplosis mosellana. The sequence goes on from NW_022601408.1 coordinate 3,648,702, forward strand.
TTCAAAATGAAGCTAAACTCTTGTTGGCGCGATGAAAATTTATTTATGTTTGACTTCGTTACGTGTACGCTCTTCCACCACCTGTTGATGCGCATTAATTGTTGGCCGTCGGCAAAATTAACTGACATTGAAATTTCACTTTGAGTTTAAAAAATAAACAGTTGCGAAAATAAAACATCAGAGTAAGCAATAAAGTGCAAATGTAGAAACAATGAAAGAAAGCGGTTAAATATGATTGTAAAATGCGTTTCCAGTTTTTTTTTAACAACCATTTGCTTTAATTACGTATCGAATTTGCTTTTGCTGTTTCTTTCATTATTATTCGAAACCAAGCTGTGTTTCAAACAACCATGGCGAACCAAAAAAAATGTATAAAAATTGTTTTACTCACTCTTTCTAAATTCACCACAATCGAATTAATTAGAGAAAAAGTTGAACTCATCATTAAGAAGTGATTTCATGTGTAAATGTAATGAATTATGCCTTCGGCTTTTTTCACACCATGGAGCAACTCCCCAGTACACCCTATGCATCCTGCTCCTGCTGCGTATCATTCCGTTTTTGCTTCTCTTATTAAACAGTACATTTTAATTGGCATGGATGAGTGATACGAAATAAAAATTGTTATCAAACATCCTTGATGTATTGTATTCAATCGAAATTTCAATCAAAAATACCTCAAAATTCACACAAGTATTAATAAGTGAATTGAAATGTCTCTTTACATAGTCCAATCGATTTACACAAAAAAAGAGAGAGAGAAAAAAAAAAGAAAATGTACGGAAAAGCAATAATCATGAATGAATCATAAATGTAAGGCTCATATACGCTCCACGCGTCACGTACGTAAATCTGATTTTAACAGCCAATTATAAAATGATTGAATATTTAAGAGTATTTGAAAGCAATACGTGCAAGCATGCACGCTTGATCGTTGAATCGTTGAAAGTGTAAGCGAGAGAAAAAAAGCACATCCCGTGAGTCAATTCATGCAAATTGAACAATGTGAGAAGGAAGAAGTGATGTGTCATTTGTACCAGTGCTAATATATAATACAAGGCATTACACAGGAATCAGAAAATCATTTGATTGCAATGAATTTCCTGAACACACTTTAGGCTCCATAAAATTGACATTTCTAGTTTATGATTTTAAGATTCATTTTTGAGACCTAACTTCATCAATGCCTTCGTTTTTGATTTCCATAGAAACTGATAGTCATATACAGAATGATAACTGTCAATCAGACCATGAAAATGGTTTGGACATTGAAAATGATGATGACTACCCGCTGATGAGCGATCTGGACGTTGCCGACCATGATCCAAACGACATGAGCCGACCACGTAAAATAAGACGGTAATTATCAATTTTAATTCAGTTAAAAAAAAAAAAAAATATAACAAATTTGCGGAGCAAATTGATTTGAATTTTGTTAGAAACAGTAAAATAAATAAATATTTTGATCGTTTTCATATTCTAAGCAGATCTAGAACAACATTCACCACCTATCAATTACATCAACTAGAGCGAAGTTTTGAAAAGACCCAATATCCAGATGTATTCACTCGCGAGGAGTTGGCCCATCGATTGGAGCTTAGCGAAGCCCGTGTTCAGGTAAACAACATTTTTAATTGGCTTTACAATTTAAACTACAAGAATTGCGAGATTAAATTCACATTTACATAAGCAAACTAAATTCAATCTAAGTACTCGATAAATAATTCACCGATTCTGCAAAAGCCTCGGAATTCTCCAACTTTTTTGGCTATCCCAATCAAAATGATATGTTGACGCATTAAATTACCGAACCAAATTAAATATTTACTTTGTTCAAATGTATCGTCATCAGACTCATTAACCTTTTTATTCTTTTGATTGGTTTATGACTTAAGAATATGTTTTTGCTTGGATGTTACATTTGATTCGAATTTTAAGTCAGATGAATATCCAATCTGAAAAAGAGTAAAAAGTAACGTTTCCATTGATCGCTTGCTTTTGAGATGGATGTACGCATATCTCTCACACTCACATACACATACACAACCAGCGTGTACGACACGAAGAGGCGTTCCCGAAAATATACCCTTTGCCACATACAATACGTCGTAAGGAAACAGTGAAACGGCGATTCCTGTATCAAAATCCTATTAAATTATAAAGTATGAAACGAATGAACGAGGTGCGCTTTGCCGAAATCCTTTGATTTTTAACCAAAAATTCGCAATATCAAAATTGAAATATGCATATTTTATTTAGTCGGTTAATAAAATTTGAATTAAACCTAACATATAATTATATGCGAACAAAAGATTTACCGTCCCTTTGAAATTCAAATTTTCGATTCACTAAATAGTTGTGGCATGATTTTTCTTCTTCTTCAACGATTCAGCTTCATTGGTATATAAAATTACAGAGAAAAATGTCGTGTGAGTGAATTTGCTTTTTAACGTTTTGAAATAGTTAACTGCAATGTGTGTAATGTCTTCAAATTTATCGGCCTTCTTCGCCTTTAGCGCAAGGAAACAAATTACTGGTTCACCTCAATCCAAATTAATAACATGCGAATTTGTGTTGAATACATTCCAAAAATCATTTACATGTCATTATGTTGAACGTTTTCTACGTGAACTACGTTGTGGACGGGATTATTTTTTAATGTGAATTTGATTGATTCTAACAGAATTTGGTATTGTTTGCAGTTGTGAACTCAATTGCAGTTGCTGCTATCGAGTATCAGGGGTTAATCGATACTTTCGTGGCAATCAACATTGCACAATATATCAAACAGTCGAATTATGAACAGCATCACACAAAAAGAAGCGATGATATCGAAATGCTCTCTTTTTATTTCTCCATGTTTTGTTGTCTGAATGTAATCGCTTAAACACAAACAACTCAATCAGTGACGGCGCACCTTTGCGTTCCAATATGAGACATGATACATAATACCGACCATCATTTCGGTTCGGTTCGGTTCGGTACAGTTCGAATTGGTCGAGCTGACTGGCTGGCTCTGTTTTTTTTTTGTTGGCTCGCAAAATGGTAACTTCGATCAAATGCACACGCATTTATGAGCTGATGCATGAGATTGCTAATAACGTGCATACAGTTTCATTATAGTATTTAATTTATAAGCCCAATAATAATTGTCTGATCTAAATATTGCACCTCAACTCAACAACCTATTTGCCATACGTATTATCCTTGACTTAATTCAATCGTTGAGTTCATTGTGTTCGTCAATTGTGTGTGCACAACAGGGCAAAAATCCTCATGCTCGATCTCATTCCCTCTCTCGCTCGTCTATCATTACGTAAAGATGCATTTCCATCCGAAATTTGTGCGATGCACACACACACACACACACACGCATACTCGAACGACTACAATAGCCGTGTAACGGGCGAGAGGGACACCAGTCAAAGAGGAAAATATGATGCAAAGAGAAAGAGAAAGAGAGAGAGAGAGAGAGAGAGATTTGATTGTATTTTAAAGCAGTTCACAAGATGATTTCCCTCCTCTTTGTCTCTAGATCGGTTATAATTTATATTTCATATGATTGTATTTACACGTCCCGTAAATTGAGCGATAGAACTAGCAAGTACATAAAATTCATGGTATTACAAATGCTTACACCACGTATTCGACGATGTGTGTGCGGCTTAGGATATATAGCACGTATGAGAAATTATAAACATGTACATCGTATTCGTTTTTTGTTGTTGTGTTGTTACCGCTTTTTCGCTGTTCATCGCTCGCTCTCTCTCATTCTCTCTCTCTCTCTCTTGCTGCTGTGTTATTTGTTCGACATTTATTGTGTGTATGGAATTACATCGAAATCCATTCAGATATATTGGCATATGAAATCATCATACACGTGTTTTTCATAGGCAATTACTTCGGATTATTTCGGAATGTACTCAAATTGAGACTTAAACTGTTTAATAATTGTTGTGTGCATTTTGATACTTTTGAATCGTCCTCTCATACGATTGTTGTCTCCCTTTCACTCATAACACGAAATGATCAAATCGTTTTTTTTTTTCTTCTCGGGTACTTTTCAGTTGTTACAAAACATTATACGCATTTATGCGTACAGTAACATCTATTTTTACGCGCTGGTCTATTGTCAGCTCATGGCTACAGAAGTGGAAGTACAACAGAAAAAAGTACGTTCACAATGCCACAGATAAAAAAGAAAATAATAAACTCAAAAAGGGTGCACAATTCACATCGAGTAGCTTGCTTTCCAATTTTTTTTTTTTTTGTCAAGTATAAACACAACTATCGGTTGGCTAAAATTCCTTTTTCTGTATCATCCGACCGTATTTATTCATACGCGTACCCAACAACTTAACGAACAAAACTGCAAAATACAACCATTTTATCGGCAACCGATTTGCCGTCATATTCAAATTAGCTAGCTTTATTTCTTCATAATCAATTTAAGTGGGAAAAAATCAAGCTTCCGAACGAAAACCGAAAATGACATTTTTTTTGTGTTTGTGTGTTGTTCAAACTGTTAAATACATCGTTTGGTATACACGCTTGCACACACAAAAAAGGGTAATTTGGATTTGGTTCAACGGCGGGGCGCGTTTGTTTTGGAATAAAGTCGCGCGAATCCTGAACGAGTGTGCATCATCATGAGCGAGTGCATTGGAGCGTATTTTAATTCACTCGCATCTTCTTCTGTGGTGATGTGATGGTGGTGGTGGTGTTATTGCTGTTACTGGTGCCACTACAAGTAGTTATTCAAATTCTTTTTAGGCGCGTCCTTAATTTGTACGCTCGAAAGCAATAAATTTAAATACTTCCGCTTTCACTTAACGGTTAATGCCAACCATTTTCATATTAATGTTTTATACGCAGAAATAATAATACTGAGCAAGTTGCTGCTACCATTGCCTTTTTCGCGAGCGCCACTTTTTGTTACGCGCGGTCCAACACCAACGACGCCAATGATGATATATGAAACCGTGACATCGCGTCAAAATGGAGTAAAAGTCATACGTTTCTGTACAATACGATAATGAAATCGCGCGTAGCCACCGATTTAGGAAAGTATACAGGGCAGAGAACGAAAAAAATGTATAATTCGCATTCATAGATTCTCCTAAAAAATAAAAACACAATAGGAGAGAAAAATTAAATTGCGATGTTTAAAAAGTCTCTTCTCTCTCCAATCACTTGCCACATTTTTGATTGATCGTTTTGTTGTATACTTGTGTGAAATTGACTGGTATCCAAAATCTCTCTATATCCTTCCTCATGCATTCAGTCGGTCGATTTATACACATGAACCAGTAAAAATCGTATGCAAAACCATCGCATTTTATACAAGCTCTTACGAGAGAAAAAAAAACTCAAAGGCAAAAAACCCATAACGTATGAATGCATCCAATACCATATACCAATCTCGTTCTCCTTCTCCAACATACAGCCAATTTTCCATGGCATTCAAATGTTTATTCAATTGAATTGTATGAATTTAAATGATTTCACTTAGTGACTGAATCTAATTGACAATAAGCCCAATTATCTCGCCAATTATTTTAAAGATTGCGATTATCTCTCTTTCACTCGCTGTATGTATCAGTGTATAAGTGTAGCGCCCGTGTGCGCCTTGCCATTTCCACAGCTTGTGTCATACATTGTATTTTGTCATCACGGTGGCTGGTTGGCAAGTCTGTTTAACATGCCCTCAATGGAGCGCATAATCCACCCTGCTGTTCAGCGAATGAGTGAACGAGTAGAGACCGACTGTTGATAAAAAAAAAAAAATAGAACGAAAACAAAACAAAAAAAGAAGATACCATCGACAGCAGAGAACGTTTTAACACACCAACAATTTGCTCATATCCACTTACAATTTTCTGCACGCTTCGCTTGCTCTCGAATTGACTTGATTTTCATCTTTCTACATATTCACTCGTTAAACCAGCACAAATTGAACATTAAATTTTCGATTGATAATATTTAGTGTGTATTTATTGGATAATCCAATTCCGCCTGTACATCATTCGAACGGATATTGTTAAATTCATTCACAAAGTGTTTAATGATATCTAAATGCCCAATCTCAACAGAAATGGAATTTATACGGTTGGTCATGGTGATGCCATGGATAAGAATGAACAGAGCTAGAAGGAATACTATCATTTTATGTTAAGGGTGTTTTCAAATGTGAAACGGTGAAAAATTCCATGGTGAAAATATAAGGAAAAACCAAAATGAGAAAGATAAAGGGAGAGGAAAATAACGAATTGCTACATAGTTGCCGATGCGTGTGCACTTTTTGTGCGGAGGAAACAATTTAAAGTTGATAAATTGGTTGAGCTAAAGCGACCGTATCTAATGAATCGTTATGTCATTATTTGGTTGTGTATTCACTTATTGTTTGACTGCACTCTGAAGAAAAATGTTTCGCCTTAGCAGTAACCGGAGCCTCGGCTGCTTAATTTGTGCGTTTTAAAAGCGATTAACAGTAGAAATGAGGTCCGACGGATTTTTTCGTTGCTATTCGGAAGTTTGAGCCGAAAAAAGCGGAACAAAGCCAATTCCATTTGTAAATGGAATGAACAAAATATTGGCAATAGGAAAATTACTTGAAAATTTGATTGAGGCTTCTGCAGGGCCAGAGAGAGAAAAAGGTAAAGTGAGATAGAGTGGAATGGAGAGTGCAGTGACAAGACCCGGTCCTGGCTTAAATTTACGAACAAAACATTTATATATTTCCGATTGGGTTACATTGTTTAAAATAATACAATGCGAACAATTTGATAATGGTGAATATTGTTGCCACTTGTTCATAAAAATACATAGGCAAAAAAAAACAACAGCAACTGACGAAATAAGCAACCAATTCGAATGGATACATAGTTCGTAAGGGTCCAATTGCATAGGCGCATAGGCACATACGCACACACGACGATGTGAGCTAGAGATAGAGAGAGCCGAAGAGTCAGCGTTGCAAATGAGCCGAGAAAGCAACAATTCATACAACCAATTTGGCATCGCCATGCCAATTCGTTCGGTTGATTTTGATTAATATTCTGCAGTCAGAAGTTGGCCTTATACTTATCTATAGCAATTTATTGACAATTGGCTCACATCAATCGACGCTGAAAATGGGGGGAGGGGAGAGATACAGAGAAAAAAATTGTATCCCACAGACTCGATTGTGCAGAGAATGTCTCATGCTTCATACCAAACGCCTGTAACCCGTTGGTCGATGTTGATTTGAATGGAAAACGCTCATGGCATACCGAACAGCGTTAGAGAGTTAAGTGGACTAGACATTGACGTTGTTATTGTGTTTGATTTTATGGGTCCATCCATAGATCATTGTAATAGGTAAATACGTAACACGTCGACTTATGTGCGCTTTTGTCTATGTACATTCGCAACACGTTCAATCACTGCCATCAATTCGCACTGTGGCACCAACGATGTTATATGCTCTATGACTTACTGACAACGTTTAACGATTGAAACGCATCATCATCATCGTGGTCGGTTGTTGTTGTTGTTGTTGTTGTTGTTGTCGTCGTCGTGGATGCCGTTGTCGTTGTCGTTTTCGTTGCCAATGTGCTACTTCAGAACGAATCTGAAGAGCATTTATCGGTGCGCTTGTTTCGATTCCCTACCTTGATGTGGTGGTGTTGTCCATGCGTTCAATTTGCGCTTTCGGTCACAATAATAAATTGACAATTCAATTTTATTATGATAATTGTTATTGCCTATTATTGGTGACATTATGCATCGGTACCACATACACCACTTTTTGACGATGCAAAACCGAAACCGAACTCGGTGTTGATGCTCAACACGCTACCACTCCATTGAAACGGACAACACACAAACCGAACACGGCACACACTCTGATTTTTGAACATAATTATGCGCTTTGTACGGAATTAAATCAATAGAGTATAAGAACAATTGTCCATGTGTACTGCACAATTTATTCGCCATATAATTATGATTCACAATGAACGCAATGCTATGCATTCAAACAATATAGGAGAAAACACATGGAAAAATCTCCCTTTTCGATGCACTCAGGTCTCCAGCCATTATTCGGTTCGCATGTTCGACAAAGGAAATCAATTCCATTTCGCATGAATTAAATTAAAAAACGACGACCATAATTACGATTTGATTGAATTAAAATCAACAAAAATGCATGCTTGGATACTCTGCATTGAACATTGAAAATTGACTTATGTAAATGTTGATATAAACTCCAGCCAATTTTTAACGTTTTTTTTTTTTTTTTTTTTAAATTACTTGCTATATATTATTTCAAGTTCCATTTCGATTTAGGCTATTTTTTCTTCATTTTGATGTGCAAATGATTCTAATCTGATTAATTTCCTTGTTTCATTCACAGGTCTGGTTCCAGAACAGACGTGCCAAGTGGCGAAAAAAGGAAAAGGCAATGGGTCGTGATACATCAGTCTATATGCATCCCGAACAATCTGGGTTGCCTGAATTTCCAATTCCATTGTCCATTCCACATAACATTGCCGCTGCTGCAGCTCATTCGGCTGAATTTTGGCCGCAAAACTTCCCATTGCATTCAACATTTAGTCCATCGTTGTTGCATCAAAATCTACTGCCCACATACAAAATGCCCAATATTCATTCATTTCTCGCGCAGTATATGGGACTAAACAATCTAGGTATTTTCAATTACCCACAAAGTTTAGGCGTCGGCCCACGAATTAGTCCTCCAATGATGAATAATAATAGTAGCCCAAAAGAAAGCCCAACGCTACAAGATGCTGAAAAATAGGCAAATTTCTTTTGTACACCCCATCATGCTCACAAATACACTTATCGCTTCCACTCTTGAGCAAATTGTCGAGAACAACAACAGGGTATCATCAAAAAACCAAAACAACTTATTTATATTTTTAGTTTAAAGTGATCGCGAATTTGTATTGTCTGATTTCGTATACAACAAGAACAACTCATGCGACATACGGAATTTGGACAGAATCGCCGGAAAAAAAAAAAACAAAGTGTAATGCAAATTTGGAATTTAGTTCGAACAAAAAAAGAAAGAAACAATTAAATTAAAAATCATATAACACAAGATGCAACGTATCGATCAATACAATTTTTAGGCAATAAGATTAAATGTGCTAGTTTCAAATATATGAAATTACTGAGATGAAGAAGAGAAATGAAAAAAAAGACTTAACGAATGTGCACAGTAACCAAATTGTGTAAACAAGGAAGAAAGCCAATGGTATTGATAGAGAAATAAATTAGGTGATCTTCTGACGAATCCAAAATACAAACACATTGTATATATTATTCTTATATAGAATGAACAATTGTGAAGCATAGCGAATTTTTGAAGTGTTCCCTTCGTTTATTTTTTCTGTTTATGTTTCAGAAGAAAAGTCCGAAGCGATAATTCCTTTTTAATAATTTAGGTGCGAACACATACACATACAAAACAGAAACAAATTGTGTATTTTCAAACAATTAGGTAAAATATGAAAAGTGTACAACAATTAAATGTATAATAGAACAACAAAATGATCAAATGAATCGAATACGTTGACGTAATTAAGGTCGAAAGGATCTGAATACAAAAAATGAACCGGTTTAATTTATTTGCAACCAAATTATGTACCACATAAAATACAAATACAATTATAATTATAATAATTATATGATACAAACAATAAAACTCTCTAATAAGGTATGCTGACTCCGAATTTATTTTACTGTAAAAATGATTATTACAAATATATGTATACATTATTAAAAGTCAGAGAAATTTTGCAAAAAAAATATTTGTCTGCGTTTTTTTTTTTTCATGTCATATTTGCCTAATTACCAATAGGAGACTTACTTCTTCTCGAGTTCAAGTGAAAAACCTTCGCCTTTCGTTCAAACTAAAAGGTAATTAAATTGCCACAAAAAATGACGAATACGACATAATTATTGTGACACCTTTTCAACAGAAAAAAAATTGAAACGATCTTGCTCAAATATTATTACAGCCAAAATGGTGTCCTGGTTTTACTTTCTTTCTCAGACCAGTATATGTATACTAATAATAATATTCATATACTTCAGATTTGCTAAATGGAAGCGCAAATTGTTGTTTTTTTTTTTTTTTTTTGCTTTGATAGTATCTGTCACCATTTTTCTTCGTTTGCCTTGAATTCATTAGAAAAGTATACCCACAATACAATCCACTCAAGCTGTGTTTCGTTTTTGCTACGGATGTCAATTTGACTATGGTTGGCTTCCCAAACAATATATACGGTGTTCGAAACGCCTGATACACTTTTCTCTCGTTTACGATTTATCAGTGTTTTCGCTTAGATTATTTTATCACAATATGCGAAGAAAAAAACACAAAGGAAAATGAAGAAATAAAAGTTTTCGGTGCCAGTGAAAGAAGAAAATCATCTCTAAAAATACAGCAAACACAACGCAAACAATCAAATTAGGCACACAATTTGAAAAGTAAAGTGACATTTTATATTCATTTTTCAGTGTGAGAAAAAAAAAATGTTCAAAGTAAACTGCCGGTTTCCGCACGACACATTGGCGAAGGTCAAAATTCGGTACAAGCAAAACATCATTTGCCGTGTATGCGTTTGAACAGATAGCGACAACGTTGTTTGTATGAAGAGGACCCGACTGGCCGCAATATCTGTTTGATAATTTGGGATTAGAATCCAAACAATAAATTGTATCGAACAGTGCGATATTTGATCGACCGGTGTTTATGCAATGATGTTCTGTCGGCAAATGAAATCGATATTTTTCCGCAATGATTTTCTGGTCGAGAAAAAAAAACCGATTACAACGAAATTTCACAAGTAAATTGCTACTGTTAAAAGGATGAAAGTGAAGGTACTCAGCTAGGTAACAATGAAGGTTAAGTTAGGTAAATCAATTGAGTTAAATGTTTCAATTTTGAATGTGACATATCAAATTACCCAATACATATTCGATGTTCGTTATTCATCATATACATTTGCAGCAGATTTATCGATATGAACAATAAACATACCTAAATGAACTGTCGAACTTTATCAAACTAGGCTCATTATTTGAATCGGTCGATTTGACATAATTGATTTACTATCGATGAACACAATATAGTCAGTTTTCGGCATTTCTCAACTGTATATTTACATTTATTCCGTTGTCAATTTTTTTCGGTTATGTATGTTTGATGAATGTTTTCTTCAAATATTACTTGCATTCGATGATTTGGGAGGAAAAAAACGGAAGAAATTATTTGCCGGATGTTATGATAACATCAACTGTACATTTGATTCGATACCTGAATAACTATTACAGACCGATAAATAATTAAAGTCGCCCGTTTCAATGAAACTCGATATTTGTCACATACACAACGAAAATTGAAAGTAATTCGCCCACAGTATCTTTTGAGTGGCTTTACAAAACGCAACATGACTTTGTCGAAGAAGAAAAAAAAAAATACTGGCGAGCATCAATGAAAATGTTGAACGAACAACAGCACATTGTATCTATTCTCACAATGTAAGCAAACTGCTATTGGTAATAGATATATCTAGTTTTATATACAAATAGAGTTTTTTTTTTTCAATATTCTTTACATCAATGGCATTACTTTTATGCAAGGAATATTTGCAGATGTACACGAAATTAAGTTCTTTAAATTTTTTATTCTCGTGTGTGTGTGTGTGTGTTTTTTCTCCCTACAATGAAAAAGAGTGTTTATCTTCAGCAATGCCAAATTAGGTTGGCAAAATAATATAACTAGAAAAATATGATTTCCTCGATATTCGTGATTATTGCATTGTGTCAGCATGTATCACATCATAAATATGAATGAACCAGAAAGCAGAAAAAAAAAAATATCAAGAACCCCTGAGTGTGCGAAACAATGAAATCGACAACAGCCGCGTTGGCAACACAATGCACGACTATAATATCGGCAAACGGCAAATGAAACCATAAAAGAAAGAAACACATCGACACACATGGGGAAATTATGATATGGTTTTTGATTAATCAATATGTGTAAGTAATTTAGGTGCAATTATGCTTGTATAAAGCATTCAATACCGATGACGCGGACTGAATTAAACAATTTTTAAAACACAATTAAATTTTAGTTTTCTCGTTCTTCGTTATTCCATAGCCATTATTTATGTTTACCGCCGTTGTTTCGGCTTTTGAGTCTTTGTTTTCGCTTCATTCGTTTTTTTTTCTCCATCTATTTCTCCAATGCTTTTGCATGGACGCTCTCATTCTTCCAAAACGGAGTAATTCAATTATTTGTGTATGAGCATTGTTTGTATTGTCAATCAGTCAATAAAGCATACACATTCACAAATCATATTGTGAGATGAGACAAAAAAATAACGTAATGGGCTAAATACGGAGATGGTATTTTAAGAAATTGTCGACATTAAGCAAGCAAATATGATTCGAAACGAAAATAGTACGATGTAAATGATTCGGCGAAATCGGTTTGCCTTTATTTTTCCGTCTATCATATATATTTTTAGCAACAATAAAAGCTTCAACTTATCTCAGGTGATATGACCAAAATCGTTATGCCATAAAACATCTGGTGTATGCGGGCATTACGACCGGTTTCGCATGCGGTGCGTATTTCGTTAATGCATTGAATGAGTTATCAAGTGCTGCCTGTGGTGCTTTTTATGTCCATTTCATAGAACATTATTATCTTGATTTTCATTTCAAATGCTGCGAAATTTGTTTATTATGAGCGACGATGAGAGAAAAAAAAAAATGTCATAAATGTTGAGTATGTTTTGTCATTAAATTTCGGCTTTCAATTAAGCGCAACCGTATCACATTCATAATTTCATGCAACTCTTTCACCAAACGTGAAAAGTACCAAAATGAATATAGCCAAGCAATGATATTTCATTTGCATGAGATTTTATTTATGTATTGCAGCAACACAAAAAAAAAAAACGAGAAGTATATTAATGCCGGTATATTAGCTTCCAAAAGACGAAAAGGCATCAGTGCAAGAAAGAGAAAGAAATTAGACCGTCATAACAAATACCATGATGATTGAAAATGTAATTCGTGTAAATTACACTTGTACCAGCCTAAACGAGTAGTGACTAGCACTTTTTTTTTGTGTATGTCGCCTACTTAAATTTCATCGTGGCATCTTTTTTGCCATTCGTTTTCACATTTGCAGCAATGTCAAGCCCTCTCTGCCCATACCCCTCATTTCGCTCTATCGCTCTCTTGCACTCTTCTTAGTGTGGCCCGTTTTTCGGATTTGCACGCAAGTAATTATATTGTCGTTTTCATATTGTATTTACATAAATCCATTTCTATTGCTTTTCCTTCCTATTCATCAGCAGTTTAAGTTTAATCAACGATTTAAAATTATACTACCATTCAGCCAAAACATTCATCAAGCAGAGGTTGAGAGGGTAGCAGACACTTACGATTTTCATGTTGATTTGTCGATTTTGGATGAATGGGTGTGCTTGTGTTCAACAGAGAAAGAGTGACAGAGAGAGAGAGAGAGAGAGAGAGTGTGAGTAAAAGAATGAATGGGAGCCTTTGTGTACATGTGAATGCGAATGATGTTGCGACGGTAGCCATTTGGCTAAAACGAATCGGCATGCATCAACACAATATTTTTTTGTTTGTCTTTTGGCATCTATCCATCGATGTAATGTTCCATTGCTCAACTCGACATCTTCATCGTATGATTCCATCTAAGAGATGTGAATTTGTTTCAATCTAATATTAAATTTACGATTGAACTCAAACACACTTATGGTAAATAAAAAAAAAAAAAAATGAAAGAGAAGGAATGAATGAACAGTGAAAAAAATATGACGGGAGAGAGAGATCAACGGTGATTGTTGGGCTTAATGGAAAATAAGCATAAATGTGAGTGGCTTGGCATGGCTGTGGAGGGAGAAAATAAAGTAAATCTTTTCATTTTGAATTTTAATACCATCAAGTAGACTTGAGTTATAATGCTTTGACGACTTGAATGTTGCTTTGCACAGACAGGGACTGTCCTTTTTCAACAAATGAAACCGCGTCATTAACTTGTACAAATTTTGTGGTCGACAAAATATATTAAGTGAACGTTTTCACGGTACTCACTGTTCATCTGGATGCGAGTGTGAGGAGTTGGAGCAAATGAGTGGATCCGCATATTATGTGATATATCTAAGATAATATGAAGTGAACATCACCATTTGCAATAAACTACTGTTTGTATTTCTTTTTTTTTTTTTTGACGAGGCATATATGATTACAGCGAATGGAATTTTCGTTGCAGAAATTGTTTCTTATTCGAATTAAATTTTCGTCTGTGTAAAATTATTGTTTACATTCAGACGCAGTAAATTCAAACGATTTCCTATTGGTGAATTCGTGGTGTTGAACTCTTTGTTTGCGGAGGCTGCACGATTGCAGCGTGTGTTGTAGCAGCACTTGAAAGTAATTTTCAATAATTCCATTCATGCAGATGCTTAATTATGATTTTATTATTTATTTGATTTCAACAAACCAGCCCTTCCTCGCACGCACACACATCTAGCTCGTCTCTATTATGCACAAGCACATACATTTATGCCAATTGAAAGCGAACAAAATACCTACTTCACTATTGAACGTCAATAAAGTTTTAATAAAATCAAGTAAAGCGGAAGCCGTGCACCGACAAACCAGCAAATAATCTTGGGAATAGAAGACAAAACGAGCCGAATGCAATCAACAGCGTGAACAGTCATCTCTTTCTTATTTTGGGCTTGGTGTGAAGTTTGCATTCATCTCTCGACATTGTTTGCTACATGCTTGATTTGTATTGAGTGTATTCTACCTCGGTGCTTGCACATTTTTTTTCTTCTTCGAGAATAACATATACACAACGTACACAAATAATAAATCATTATCGGTACTTAAGAACGTTTTTGAACATCGATTTTAGCACAATAAATATTGAGTACGTATTTATTTCCATTTCGTTCACTTCTTTTTACATGTTCCAATGTAAGCGCTTAAAATTGTTGAGTTCAAAGTTGGCTTATCTTCATACTTGAAACCAGAGAATAAAACAGGCTGTATGCAAACCTGAGCTATTGCACACAGCTGGTTGTTTGGTACATAAAATTTTCTTACCAACGTTTTTTGTCCCTTTAATTTGTAACAAATTCATGTTCATAAAAATATTTGTCACAAATTGAAGAGACCAAATAAATTTGCTTCGATTACACAAAATAAAATGTCCTAAACAGCCAGCTATGTGTGAATAGCTCAGCCCAGCTTTATTGTAGCCAGTTTTGTTCTCTGCTTGAAACTTTGCCAAGTGAAAACAAAACAAATCAAAACAACGAAAATCGTTTTCCCTTGAAATGTATCGTTGACATTCACTTGAGTGCTGTCTGCTGTGTCCCTTTTGTTGCCCAATGTGTTGGAGTGAAGAGAAGTGAAAAACCAAAAATAATAGATAAAAATAGAAACATCATTTGGATTTAATGCCGGTATAATTGAAGGTATTACAACAAACGGTGCTAGAAACAAGAAAAGACCATGACACAAAGAGAATAGCATTTTTGTAGATACGTCTCAATGCACACACTTAATATGTTAGGATTTTTTGTTTTGTGCGTGTGTGAATAATGCCACCAAATACTAATAATTTCCACCAAAGTTTAAAACGATGAAGAAGATTGAAATGCCGATGAATAGAACGACAAAGGTGGCAAGTTCGACAGTAAATGCATTGAAATTCAAACCAACGTAATTATTGAACAAAAATGAGCTAAATTAACCATAAAACCCGGATAATTTCCTTTTAAGCGCACTCATGCTCTTCAGGTGCCTACTTCAAATCCACCAAAACAAACACATCCATTTCATTTGCTTCATCAATAATTTTTCCCATCTTAATTGTGTGTGTGTGCGTTGCCAATAACAATGAAGGCGAATAAATATATCAACACAGATAGAGAGAGAGAGAGAGAGAGAGAGAGAGATCCTTCTTCAATCGCTAAATTGGAAAATTGAAATCTTGTTGGCGGTAAATCTTTTTGGGTAGTTTGAAAATGAAATAAAAAAAACCTAAATTATTTCTCACATGTAGATCGAGCCAACAAATCCATTGTCGACACAAATAAATAAAAAAAATGTCAAAAGGAAGGAAAATTCATTTCACTCAAACGAACATAAATTGTACCAATTAAATTTCATTCATACAATGAATGCACAGTGCACATGCACACCGCATGCAAATGCTGCCAATCATTCAGTTTGCGCACACTGTGTGTATGTCATGTGATCCGGCTCAATAACAACGTCTTTACTCTTTTTGCATGTTTTGTTTTTTTCGATGTGAGCGTCAAAAAGAAATGCGCTCCATTCATTAAAACATTCGAGAAGCTGTGAATTACCGGAGTGTGCAACACATTGAATGAAGTTCAAAGACCATCCTTATGTTTCATCTCTTCTATTTGCATGCAATGTATTCTATTTTAAATGGTTCCGTTTTATATGACACACTCTATAGGATTTACGAATGTTTCGATGCAAGATCATAGCCATCTTTTCTTCGTCTTGCTTCGCCATCACTAAGTGATGCATCGCTGTAACAAAAAGAATTACATTAAACGGGAGAAACAGCATTGAATCTTAGTTTGGTGCACGAAAAATTACGTTGAAATAGAGTATTGCTGTATGAGTGACTGAGTGAGTGTGTAAGATTGTAAACTAAATCGAGAAACTTCTTATGCTTGCCAAATGCACTTCGTTGGCATTCATTTTCCTAATTCCTTTTTGGTTCAATCTCATTTTCACTACTTTACACTTCGTTTCTTCATTCATTCATTCATTCATTTAGAAATTCTGAATACATTTCATTATTTTGACTGGTATTGTTTATGTGTCGTACTTAGAGAAATGCCTCCTATTTACTTATTGTCATAACATTCTTTTTGTCGGCTTCCTTAAAATTTCTTCGATTTCTCGCATTTTTTTTTTATCTACCGTGGCAAAGACACACACATCGTCTCGTTCATATGTTGATTGTTACATTTTTTTTTCTTCTTTCGGCTAAACAACATTTTAAGTGGTATTTGTTATTGTTGTCGACAATTCCGTATGCCACTGTTGTTTGAGCTTCTGTTATTTGGCTGTTGTTTGCATGTTTATATCGATCAAGTACCTAATTCATAGATTTGCACGCATTTGTTCGTTGTCGTAAGTGCGTAAGTGAGAGGTTTTTTTTTTGTTGTTGTTGTTGAATGAATTAGGACTTGGATATTGACATAGCGTGCACCTTGAGTGTATTGCACTTTGTTTGGTCGCTTCCACTCTATGAAAGAATCAATTAACCAGCAGCATAAGAATATTTATATTTTAATACGTATTTGATGAAAAAAAAAAAAATTCAATACTAGCTGTATTTGGACAGAAATATTAAGACAAAATGAGTGTTGAATATTCACACTTACCATATGCGTGCCTCGAACGCCAATATGAAATGCGTGTACAATATACATTCAATTCTTGGTATCGTGTCGTTTTTGCTTTATTTCATTTTCCATTTCATCATCAAGTGTATCTGTCTTGATCATCCTGTTACCATGTACATATGATGAAAAGCCCGTGTGTGTTATGTGAACATTTCTGTTTCAATATTTTGTTGCTTGATTTTTCTTTTAATGTTTCAATTCTCGCACGCATTACTCAATTTTTCTCCTTTTCGTCATTTCAAATTGTTTCGATGTTTCTTTCTTTCGGGTGTTTATGATATCTGCTTAGGTGAACATGCACGTCTTCAATTGAGTCTTTTGTGTAGGGGGGGGGGGGCATGATTAGTTGAGTCAAATCGACTTAATACTTACTCTGTTGGTTGAAAATAAGAACACTTACATGAAAATAAAACCAACACAAGATGCTACAAAACAAAACAGATGAGCTACAAAAAATAGACTCCGATTCCGATGCAGACATATGTACCAATGCTTGAATGCTCTGACAGTGCTAAAAATAAACTGAGAAGGAAAAATTATTGATGGAAATATGAACACAGCAACGAAAATCGAGCAAGATCAAATGCCTATATGTTCTATCTTTCGTGTGCACATACAAGAAAAAGAGGCAAACAGTGCGTGAGAGATATAACAACTGAGCTAAAATGTTCAACCGATGGGCAAAAAAGACTGTTGAAAGATATGTGTTTGGTATGCTGATCGAACTGTGTGATGTATTTTTAGAAAAATTTCTGCCGCCTCTGAACGGAATATATTCAAATGAGCCAGTCGTTTTTTTTTTCTTCGCATCCAGATCGATTTTTTATGTTGAATTTCCACACTAACAAATTTTCTAGGAAGCGTATTGGTTTTCCTTTTTCAGTTACGTAAATATTGACCCAATTCTTCAAATAGCGAGGAACATTCTTAGGATGCTCCTGATTATGGAAAAATTGAATGCCAAAGAAAAGAAGTTGTATTTTGTTTTGCAAATAAAACATAAATTCTTTGATTTTTTTTATAATTATATTCATTTATTATTAGATGTTGTTAATGAAAAATATTTCAATTGAATTGGTTGTTTATTGTTGTTGTTGTTGTTGTTGTTGCTGTCGTTAAATGTAGGTTTGTTTCGATGCAGTATTTATGATGAAATAAATATCTGTCTGGCCATCGTTATGGTTGGTATACCAGAGGATGTTGATGTCATTAGGGTTGATGCACACAAAATAAGAATTAAAATACTTAGAAACATTTGCGGTGAACAATTCCTGGACCGCTTTCGTCGTATTCTTCCTTTGAGATCCACATTTGTTGGAAAGTGGACAATGAGGCCAAGATGGAACCACCGATCCAGACGGAGTATTTACGCTCTGGTGGGGCGATGATCTTGATCTTGATGGTTGATGGAGCCAATGAGGTGATTTCTTTTTGCATACGATCAGCAATACCTGGGTACATGGTGGTACCACCGGACATGACAATGTTGGCGTACAAGTCCTTACGGATATCAACATCGCACTTCATGATTGAGTTGTAGACGGTTTCGTGGATACCGCATGATTCCATACCCAAGAATGATGGTTGGAACAATGATTCTGGGCAACGGAAACGTTCGTTACCGATGGTGATGACTTGTCCATCTGGCAATTCGTATGACTTTTCGAGTGAGGTTGAAGCAGCAGCGGTGGCCATTTCTTGTTCGAAGTCAAGAGCAACGTATGACAATTTCTCCTTGATGTCACGAACAATTTCCCGTTCGGCGGTGGTTGTGAATGAGTAACCACGTTCGGTAAGGATCTTCATAAGGTAATCGGTCAAGTCACGACCAGCCAAATCCAAACGGAGGATGGCGTGTGGCAAGGCATAACCTTCGTAGATTGGTACGGTGTGTGAGACACCATCACCGGAGTCCAAAACGATACCGGTGGTACGACCTGAAGCGTACAATGAGAGGACAGCTTGGATGGCGACGTACATGGCTGGGGCGTTGAAGGTTTCAAACATGATTTGGGTCATCTTTTCACGATTAGCCTTTGGATTCAATGGGGCTTCGGTCAAGAGGACTGGATGTTCTTCTGGAGCAACACGCAATTCGTTGTAGAAGGTGTGATGCCAGATCTTTTCCATATCGTCCCAGTTAGTGATGATACCGTGCTCAATTGGGTATTTCAAAGTCAAGATACCTCTCTTGCTTTGGGCTTCATCGCCGACGTATGAGTCCTTTTGTCCCATACCGACCATGACACCTTGATGTCTTGGGCGACCGACAATTGATGGGAAGACGGCACGTGGAGCATCGTCTCCGGCGAAACCGGCTTTACACATACCGGATCCTATAACGATAACAACGAAAAAAAAAACTCAGTCATCATTTTTCATTGGACTTTGACATTCTTGCCCAAATAATAACACTACAGTTAGAAATTTAATTAAACCAAAAATTTAACATGATATATTTCGAACACAGTAGTATATTTAACTTTGAATGGCAATATAGAAGAGTTTCGTGCAATTATTGTTTTGATTTTCGTGAATTGAATTGGTCCATTTGATTTTTGAGATAATATTTTAGGGAAATAATTCATCGAAGTGACAACTTTTGGTGAGAATTTGAGGAGTTTTTGTGAAAAATTGAAACAAATTGGAAACATTAAAAAACAAAAATCACGATCACAGCAAATCGAATTTTAACTTCTACTTTCATAATTCATCTTTTTATAATATTCGATTTCGGCCTTTTTCGCTCTTGAAAATGGATCTTTTTTTCAGAATCATAAAAACGTTTACTCATTTTGATTCTAAATTCGAATTGAACAATTCTTGCAATTTCCGATTCAACAATATCTTTTTCAAAACGTTTGCCCACAGCCAAAATTCTTCGGCGTTGACTGAACACACTTTGAATATCGCAGTTTAATTTTCTATTTTGAATCGTTTTATTGAACTTGAGTTTAAATTGCACGAAAAAAAAAAATTGTCACTTTATTAAACTAATCGAAAAAAAAAAATGTCGATTTAATCCAAATTTTCTTGATAATAATGGCACCAACCGTTGTCGACTACGAGGGCAGCTACTTCATCGTCGCACATCTTGAATTTTTTTAATATTTAACGTCCGCACACAACAAGGAAAAACTTAGAATCTCGGAACAAACCGTCGTTCTGGCCGCTCTGCACTTGGTTTATATACTCGGAACGGCGCCGAAAATAGATTTTCTTTTACCATCTTGCGTACCGTATATGGGAAGGAGTCTACATACACACATTTTTTCTGTTTCATTTGATATTCATAATTATGTTTGTTGCGGGTGTGAGCGTGAACATAACATGCTTGACGCGCCCAACGGAGAATCGTTGAAAATATTTTAAAGCAACATCTTGAGACATCAGCGCCTTCAAATATATATATATAGATATAATTACACAATTGTATTAATGCCGTTAGTCTTTTTTTTCTCTGGAAACGAACATGTTATACAAAAAATCATTCAACACTGGAATTTTTCAACTATATGTTCGATAGAAAATACAGAAAAGAAAAAAATCCGAATAATATATATTTCATTTAAAAGACAGAAAAGAGCAAAATTCATTTCGAATTCACGCATACAATCTCAAAACATTCCAGATGACTTCGAATGAGAATCTTCGCTTGTGTGCGTGTATTCGTCTTGTGTTTCGGAAAGTATTCGGTTTTATCTGAATCTGTGTATGTGTATTCAATTTTTAGTTTTGAAACATATATTTTTATACATAAAATATTGCATACAACAAATCGTGAAATGCTAAACAAAATTTCGTTTTCCTACTCGTCTTTAAATCCAAGCGGATCTTGAAAATATGCAAAGAATGCATGCATAGGTATGGAATTGAGTATTCTCGCTGTTTTTCTAAATGTAACGTGAAATTTAAATTCATTCGAAATGGCAGTGAGCATGCCATGAATCTCAAAATGTGAAATGAATGTCTCAGAATGTCCCACTGCATGTGCATACTTCTCTAAAAAAAAAAATCATTTTTCTCATTAAAAAAAAAATCAATTCGAGCCATATATGGAAAAATCTAAGCAAAAAGTTTTCTATAGCTCGATTCTTTTGATGTTTTGCCATATAAAGTAATTCCACCCTATTGCTGAATTTCTTATTTGCTGAAAACTAGCAGGCCGATTCCATTTCTGGTCAATTTTCAAAATTGAAGTCGACTTGATGTGAACTTAAAATTAACTATCCGACATGACACAGAGCATATGTCTTTCTGTCTTTCAGGAAATTGCTAAAATAGATGGATAAAGAGAAATTAATTCTGCTTACGTTTGCCAACATTGAATGATATTTATTTGATTAGTTGAATCGTATTCGGTAGCATCTATTTGAATGCAAACATTTGAAATAAATGTTCTTCAACACATATCAACTGTTCATTTTTGTTTTTCAAACGTAAGTGACAATCATTTTTGTGTGCGAGATCAAAGAAAAACACAAGAGCTGAATGCATTGGTTGCTTTTGCCCATGTATACAGTGCAATAATGCCCTTCAGCATAAACTACCAGACTACTACAGTGTGTTCCACTGTCAACCAAATTAAGTTTATATTATTTAATAAAATCGAATGATTTTTATCCTTATCCTCTGTTCAAATAATTGTTAAAGCTAATAAAGGGCAATTTCATTGACTTGGGAAATTGGAAAAAAAAAGGGGAAATGTTACAGTACGCATTGTTTCATTCACTGCACATACGCATAGAGTTTATTATGTATTTATTTATATCGTGTGTCAATATTTGCTATAAACATTCTTTGTCACGTGCTGAAAATAAGCAGTCAAACTTTCAACGCATTTTCAAATTGAGATGAACGCATTCCATTTTATCGGTCCCATCGACATCAAATATAAATCCAGGACAATCTCGTCTAGTCAAGCATACGTCGACCCAAAATGAGTTGAAAAACATTTATTTGGATTTTTCGAATCGAATGACATCGTCATAATAGGCAAACACCACACACATACACACACACACCGTATAATATGGTTGCGGTGCATTACCATATTGCCTTATATTCACACAAAATCGAACCAAGCCAAGCATGTGCATGATAAATATAAACATTCAAACGACGGCACACATCGGCATGCGGCGTTAACACGATGTACTGATGACAAGGAGCAACGCATGAAAAAAAAACTAAAAAAAAAACAACAAATTCGACTAGGAGAGGAAAAAAGTGGAAGTATAATGCATCGTTTGCATGGAATAACTCAAACAAATTAGAAGAGAAAAATCTCAGCAACTTCCTTGTTGCGATGATTTCTCTGTTTCTTTCGTTTTATTTGATATTATTTTGGTGTTCAGATTTTTTTTTTCCATTTACATTTCGGCTAAAATGGATGTTGAATGGTGGATCGACTTGCATTTATCGTGTAGAGCTACAAGGCGAAAAATATAAACAATCTACGCTCACGTCGAGTAATAAACTCGGATACCGATTGAGGTACGGTAACGCTTTTGTATTTAGATGTGGACAACCAACTGACAGTAGCGACAGCAGCAATTACCAAAAAACAACAACTGTAACCGATATTTTTAACATTTAAATTGTTCCCACCTCCTCTCGGATTTTGTGTTCTAAAAAATAAATGAAGATGAAAAAAATGAAATTCTTTGCTGTGATCGAATGTTTTAATCATACGATCATTTATTTTCTCCATTTTTAGAATTAGAAACCCCCAAATTGGTTCAATTACATTTGGAAGAAATGCATGCGCTTTGACGTGGCATTGGCTAAGTGAAGAAATTGTTTTCTAGTTTGAATATTTCCATTGAGACGAACATTGGAAGAATGAGCTAACGAACGAGATGACGTTTGACGAGAATTTGTGTGTGTGTGTGTGTGTGTGTGTGAGAGAGAGAGAGAGAGGTACATAATAAATCCACTATCCTTTTGGTGTTTGTGTATATTTCTAAAAATACAATCGCTCTTCCTATCCACTGATTTTCTCGAGCGATCATTGGGTTGGCGTATTTAGATTTCTAGTGCATTGGATAATTTTTTTCTACGTTAGATTCCATTTCGTCGAGTGAGCGAGTCAAGATTGTTTAGCGAACGTAGGAATTATTCACCGTGAATTGTTTCGCTAAGCGCTCTTTATTCCGCTCGTCATTTACAAAATAATTTATTCATACACAATCTAATCAAACCACATATTTCATAAGCAAAATTAATCAATACGTATTGAATAACGATTGTGTGCATTGTGATCAAGCAGGCAGTTGATTTTTTTTCTTTCTGCTTTGCCAATAGCTCATTATCACATCAAAATTAATCTAAATCATAATCTAACGAAGCACGCACATTTAATAGTGGAATTTGACTTGTTTTCCTGCTACCATTCTGCATGAAATAATTGATTAACTTATTATTGCAGTCGCTATAATAATTGATTACATTGATTAACTATTGCTTTTGTTCATTGAAAAAATCACATTGCCTTTAATCAAATATAATGTCAACATGTATTGAAATTCATTATATTGTCGACTCGTTGGCGATTAGAGCGAGATTTGTGGATAAACTTTATTTCGACCCCTTTTTTTGGTAATATGTACAGGTGTTTGCAAAGAAGAAAATAATACGAAAAGACCAAACATTCAAATATGTATGGGATTCGTTATGATAAAGCTGATGTCAATTTGATGAATTCGCTTGAATGTTGAAATTGTTTCAACACGTTACAATCGCATTGGAAGAATCGACAAATTGTAGATTAAAACTTAAGCGGTGAACATGTTTGCTAATTTGTAAACAAGTCTTTGGAATATGTCTGTTTGGCCAATATATTGTATAATCCAATAATATTACGCTTTCATTTGCTAGCAGTAAAATTGGTGCGATTCGATAAATTATGCGCCGTGCAAAATACATTTTAATGAACATTCATGCTTTATGAATTTTACGCCTAGATTCTGCCTTTTATTTTAATCGACTGTGTGCAAAACAGAAAATATTTATTTACGCAACAAAAACCTTTAAATTTTACTTTAAAAATAGATTGAAATTTGAGCAATATATCTGTTTTGTTGAGAAACCTATCGCTATCCTTGACTATACAGGGTGGCGCAGAATAACTGTCGGTTTTATATTTGGCCATGAATCAAAATTTTTTCAAGACAATTGAGTACTTATTTTTGCATACAGTAGATATGGTGAATATGTATATTTTTATTTCAGCCATCAGATTTGATTTTCCTAAAATTTTGGCCAAGCTACAGCCATAGATGTGCCGAAAAAAAATCACTTGCGACGCGCATCGATTTTTCAAGAATCAACATCCAAATCCTTACTATTCCTTTCGCGGATTGCGATTCGCGAGCTAAGTTGTGACCAAACAATCACGTTGACTTTCAAGGGCATATGGGCAAAAAAGAAGAAAAATCATAGATTCGGACACCAAAAATTCAGATAGGGTCAAAAAAACAAATTCTATCTAGTGTAAAATCGGTATCGAAAAAAAGTGAAGACCTAAAAAAAGCTCTTCACTTTTGAAAATCGATTCTATCTAGTGTTAAATGTTCCCTTCGGAGCAAAATTGTGGAGCAAAAAAAAGGTCCTCACTTTTGCAAACAAAGTCGGAAAATGACTATGGGTCCAAAAAATTTCGTTGGGGGCCAAATTTTGGCAGCAGGGGTCAGGAGATCAGACTATGTCAGAATCTATGAGAAAAATTGAGGCTGTGAGAATGAAAATGGCAATACGGGAATGAACATTCTGAAGCGCATCAAGAAAAAAAAAAATCGCAAAAGTGAACCATGAACTTCCTATGCTGCTCATGTTAATTCATGTTTCACTTTTGCATATTCAGAACTCATGATTCATTTTTGCGAATTTTTTTTCTTGATGCGTTTCATAATGTTTATTCCTGTATTGCCATTTTCATTCTCACAACCTCAATTATTCTGGAGAGAATGGTAGCCATGAATCGAAGTTCATCAAATCACATTTTCTCCATTTTAACACATTTTCGTTCACTAATTTTTTACATATAGCGTTATTGTAAATCAAAAGATGGTTATATGCAATTCTTTTTCATTGCCATAGACAGCACAAATAACAATAAATAAAATCGTAAGCAATTGAACTATCGTAATTAACAATGCATTAAAATCTTGATCTTTCAAACAATATTTTTGCAGCGCGCCATAATTTTTGGGAATCTTAGTTTCAAATTGAGACTCATTTGTGTTTGAATGTGAATCAAATAGTGGCCAAGCAATCTTTGAACCCTTATTATCTAATGATCAAAATACCAAACAAATTATGTAAACTTGGATGTAAATGCCGACTATGTATAGATGTTTGAAAAATTACGTTTGAACGCACTTTTGATTGGCATAGTATCCTATTTGTCGTTATTACAGAACAAGTATGCATTTTGATCAAATGCTCATTGGTACATAGGTTGCTTAAAACATCAACAAATATAACGGTAGACAGTCGGTTTAGTTATTTTGCATCGTACTCAAAATATAAATCTAGGAAAAAGACCGACAGTTATTCTGCGCCACCCTGTATATATCTGTAATTATAATTTTCATTTCTATTGGCAGTAAAAGAGAAGCAATAGATCAAAAATTATTTTTGAATTATTCTAAAAAAAAAAGTTAGATATATGGAATGTGTATGTTGGCGAAAGTGTCACAAAAAAAAAAATAAAAATTATTTCATTTTCTTTGAGCATCATTGCTAAGCGTCTCGTTGTTACCGTATATATCCGTTAGATATGTTCTTATTTATATACATAGAAGGTAGTCGAACACGAATTCTATGTTTAACTAGGAATGAAATTCGGTGAAGTTCAGTCATACCATAGACAGATGGCATAGATAAAAGCTCGTTGAATTGAAACCGACACCGGTACATAGAGTAGTGCGCCATCTATGTGCTACTAGTAATAGACAATTCAATAGGCGAAGGATAACTCCAGATGTCAGGATAACATACATGCAGTGCAATAAAGTCTTCATTAAAATGATAAAAACCATTGGAACGTTTCTTCTTTTATATTTTATGATATTACAATGTATCTGCATACCTATTAACCCTCTAACATTTCGCCATTCTGATGTTGAAATTGAACAAGAGAATTGGTTTACGATTGTACTTAACCAATTACGTGAGTAATTATCACTTTAAATTAAAAAAAAAAAAAAATTGGTTGGAATGTTCGCCGTTGATACAAATCTGAAGTTGGCATCTTCTTGAACGACGACAAAAAACTGACCGAAATTTTTGACTTCGAATCATTCAAATGCGTTGCAATTATCTCACTGCACATAATTTTCACCGAATTATCAAAAACGGATATGTTCATTTAATTATTGTATGTCCTATATGATTTTATCTAGAGATAAAAATATCATAGGTGCAAAATTGAAGACTAACCTAGCATGGTTGTTGTCATCATTAGCGGTAGAATTGAAAATTTGTCCAATGGTAATTGTCACCTAATACCAGCGCAAAAAAAAAAAAAAAAAAAAACAAATGGCAGACAGAAAGAAATAAAATAGAATTCAAGCACGCAATCTGATACCCAGTGAATAGTTTTTTTCATTTGAATTACACCAAGTGCTGGTATTATAATCGCTTTCATTGATCAGTGAAAATTGTGCAGCATAACGATAAGCATGTCGATCGAAACAAGGACATACTGTCTGATTGTCTTGAAATTTATTCGGCATCTTTTGTTGTATGCCCGAATGTGTATATGTATGTGTGATGGGCTCTCTATCCCCCATAACTAGCCCGATTATAATCAAATTCACACCTCATTTAGAACGATGTATCATTAACAATATCATAATTGAACCATGGCCACGCAACAAGAGTCAGTCAATTTTGAAACTCATACGCACGAATTGAGAAATAGGATCAAAAGCAAAGTTACCGGTCCCAACGGAATGGATAGCTGCTTGGTCTCCGAAACAATCATAATTACATGTTCTTCAGTCCGTAAGCATTCATTTGATGATAGGTGTTACAATATCTACACATATATCGGACCGATTCAGGCCTGATAAACATCTACTAATTAGTTTCACTTCGTTCGACTGTATGACATTTCAGTTGGCAGACACATATATGTGTAAACTGTCTGCTCGACATACATTTTCGTCTAATGGTCTAATGCCATTATCTAATCATCGTTTTTGTTTGTAGCAAATGTCGTTAAGCTGTTATTCGATTAGCTGAATGTTGTTGACCAAGTGCACTATTCATCAACACCTTTGAATCGACCAAAACTATTCACAAATAAATTCTCTTTTCCTTAATTTTCGTTTTGATCATTTTTATTTATGCCTTTGAATTATTTTTAAAATTTTTCAGTATCTGGGAGGAATAAATTCAAGTTCAAAAAATTGAACTTGACATAATATTAACATGAAAGATAAATCAAAACAAATACAATGAAATAATAATCTCAAAAAATGAAAACATTATATTATATCTCATGGGCTCTGGAAAAAAATAAATGTTATTTTATTGCACGCAAACAAATGTCGAAAAATCGAATAAAAACCAAATTTCATCGTTTAAGCAGATAATTGCTTTAATTGATTGATTTTCTTTACAATTTTAACTTACAAAGAACAAATATAGTTGCCTTCTTAACTTAGCCTAACTCGCGTATACTTTATTTATATTCATTAATTATTATTTATTTGTTTACTTTTTATTGATAATTTCCATGATTGACATCATCATTTTAGTGTTATTATCAAGAATAGTTTATTTAGTTCCAACGTATTATGAGCTGACATCAGCAGTGCTAACTGAGCCCAGTAACTGAAATCAGTTGCTGACGCGTTTAACCCAATAATTGCCACTGGTCGGAAATCCAACCAGTCAATTTTTCGAATTAAGCTCATACCTTTTCATGAAAACATATTCTGGTATTGGTTTGACAAGAATAAGTTTTTTTTTTTTAAGTTTGTAGCTTTCATTATATGCCTATTTACATTTAATTTAATAAAATGTTTAACTTGAAAACCCTGTCCGAAAAAAATCTTCAAATATGGCTGGCAGTTAATGGATTAAACACTACCGTGTTCTCTTTCTGTCGCATTCACAACTCATGCGGTAACATATTATTTGCATTCTTTCTTTTCGCCTATTTCCGAATACAGTCCGTTTTTGCGATCACCATTTAGTCTTACATTGCCAATACATTACTCATGGAGATTTTTGTTTTGTTTATTTTTTCTTGTTTGTAAACAAATTTGCCTATCTTTAAGCATTGCCTCTGTATATTTCGTATGGACTATATACTAAGTACAGAGGCAATGCTAAAAGATAGGCGGATTGGTTTACAAACATGAACCATGCTGCCGTGCCTTGATTATTATACTATTGTTGATAATGTTCAATGGTTTATTTATCATTTCCTCAAAAATGGTTTTCTATCATTTACGTAGGTTATGAGAATCATTATACGTACATTATTTAAATTATTTGAACTTATGAAGGGTGGTTCATAATTCCATGCCATTCTCTAAACCGCAGATTCCTTACCAAAATGAATCCTGCGAAAAAGATGCCTACACACTTGTCTACTTTCTATGAGCCAAGGAATCAGTGCCACTGATTCAGTGGTATAGAAAATGGCATGGAATTATGAATCACCTGGTATAGACATGAAAAAAATTCTGTTAGCATTTAGTAATTGCATAGGTCGTAGTCATCACTGTAATCCAATGCGAATCACAATGCTAAACGCATTTTCGTTTTAAATTATTATACAAGTTTGCACTTGAATCGAAAATTATCGAATAAAATGAAAAACAAAATAGAAATAGTAAAATTGACTCTAGTTCGCCTCTCATGAATGTCCCATTAAACCAAAATCCAAAATCTTGAATATAAACGCATCATCAGTTATCGAGTAAAACAAAGTCTGACAAAAAATTTGAAGAATATCATGGACAAATATATATCTGTGGCTCATAGTAATTATTAGGCCATAGCTAAACCTTTATTTATACTTTCCAAATGTTCTTTAGCTTTGATGCGGAGTGTTGCTATGGAATTGGTTCGCATGTCGGTGTTAAGGCCGATATCTTTGCTATTTCCACCGAGATCGTTAAGTGTATCACTGCTGTCATCATACTGATTCAATTGTGTTGGCATCAATTTGTCATTTGAATTGGATAAATTTTCCGGTGACGATGATGAATTTGGTGATATAATCCGAGAATTGTTCGATCGTGCGCTAATTGCCTGAGAATTGGTGCTCAGATTTTGAGGCGATGAGATTGGTGCGATCGGAGGTAGGGACTGTGATTGTGTTGCCAAAACGGCTGGCGGCAATGGAATTTGATTTGGAGGTGTATGCCGATGTGTTGCCAACATTTGTGATGATAATGCAGACGGACCGTTTGGATGCTGAGGCGACGATAAACGCATATTTTGTGGATGAGCTAAACCAAGGCCTGACATCGCAATATTTGCTGGCGTTAAACTTAGCGGTGGTGTCAAATAACTCGGATAAACGGTTTGAGGATGGGACAAAAAACCTGAGAAAAACAACAATCAAACCAAAAAAAAAAAAAAAATCGAATCAATAAATTAATTGCACTTTTTCACTTGTTCGAATTTGTGTGAAAATTGTCGGTCGAGTGTTCTTACCGGGTAATGCCGAGAGAAGAGGTGGCGACAGCCAAGTATCCATTGGCAGGCCGCCATTGCAGCCCATACGATGAGGCAATTGAGAAAAATGTGACAGACCCAGACGTAAACTTTCGGATTTCTCTTGCCGCCGCCACTTAGCGCGCCTGTTCTGGAACCAGACCTATGGAAAAATAAATAACAACACAAAAAACGTATAAATTTCAAGATTTGAAGGGGAAAACAACCAATTGATTTTATTTTCTTTCGTATTTGTAAAATGTTTGCGTCGTTTTCATTGTCGCATTGAATTAAAAGGCGAGTAAACAAAACGAATGGATGAAAGCAGAAGGAAAAAAAAAACCGCCGTCGAGTGACAAAAGACAGAACAACGTTTTTTCTGGTAGAAACGGCGCTTATTATGTTGTCTATTACACTCAGAACACACGGCAGTAGCTCCGCACAACACAGATTGTGCATTATACATGCAACTTGGAACGAAGAACGAGAGCAAAAATCATGGAGAATGAACCTAATTAAATTGTTGGCACGTGCACAAGCAAAAGTTGTATCTTATTGGCTCCCATTGTTAATGCAATCATGCCCTGAGTACACGCACAGCACTACACAGTACAATCGCAATTGTATCCTATATTAATACATTGTTTCTTCTGTAGATGTATAGATTTCAATACACATAAACATACAAAACACCGGCAACATCACATAATGAAATGGCGTTTACAATCTTGTTTTTTACCATTGTATTATGTGATATTTTTCCTCGGTTATCACTGTGACACGTCATAATAATATACTTCCGAATGTTAGCCTAGAAACATGCTTTCAATGCTTTATTGATATGAAAATTGCTACTTAAACATGGTTTCCACTTTCTTTTATGTTTTGTTGGGCGTAGATGGAACGTAACTTCAACCATCTAAAATCAATTATTTTATGATTGATTCATTGATTAAGAGAAAAACAAATTGCTCCAATTCCGTATGATAAAAGTAGAAAAATGAAAAGAAATGACGAATTGAGAAATTGCCGTGGATAGTGAAATGAGCAGTTTGAAATTATTCGAACCAACAAACATGCAAGACCAACGTTTAACATCCATTGTTTCGGTCCATTCACTTTATTCACTCTATTTGAGAGAGTGGCTTAGTGATCAAATTGGAGCTGTCAATACATTTAGGGTTGAAATGTGAATATTTCAAATCGTTTTTTAATTAACCCAAAGGGACTAGGATTTGTGTAAATAAAAACGTGTGTTTCAGATTATATTCGCTTAAATTCACCCTGCTTGAAATGAGCATTTCGAGCAACGGTTTATCTGCCTGGTAACAAAAATAACAACAACAATAACAATGATAATATCAAGAGTAATCAGATATGTTGTGTTACGTTCAATGGTGACAGTTTCAAGAGCTGAATGAATGAAATGAGGAAGAAGCGATCAAGTACGGCACATTCATTTGGCATACTCTTCAGTCGTTCGTCAAATGTATATATGTATGAGAATACAAACGGAGAACGGCGTCTATATTCGCTCTGTGATGATTCGACCCCAAAAAATAAAGTCGACTAAAAGTAAAATACCAACAATGACGGTCGTCAACAAGGAACCTTTCTATTAAAATTTGATATTGTTCTACGTTTTACGTGCATACAGTCACCAGAACCAGAAAGTTCAACAAATAAAAATGTGCTCAAAATATCACCGTATATTTATTTTTGCCGATTCGGTATTTTTTTCTTTCAATTTCTATTTATTTATGTGATTCGATGTATGGATATGAGCCATTGAACGATGAATATCAATTTGCTAAAGTCTATCTATTTCGGTTTAGCCAATTCTATTTGGCCGAGTTTAGACTTTGAATATATTCAAAATTAATTTAAATTAGCAGATAAGAATGGCTCTTTGAAATTTCTTCCTGCTAACAATTTCGACGATACTGAAGGAATCATTTCGATTTTGGTTTTGGTTCTGGTTTTATTTTATGTGCTCGTATTCTAATTCGGATTTTCTATTTACTTTATCTCCTTTTGATGATTTGCTCTGTGTAGACTTGTGTGTGTGTGTGTGTGTTTGTACATGTGCACATTTTCGATGCGAAAATCCAAATTATCGGATGCTTGCTACACTGAAGGGAGCTAATAACCAGAAAAAGGCGATTGTTCGCTTTTTTTTGTTCGCAAATTAAATTAGTCCGATTGCAGTCCTCGCACTGAAGCGTAGCGGCACATTTGTTGATCGGATGATTCGGTCTTTGCAAAACAGCCGTGGAATTGTGCCGCTGCTGCGGCTTTGATCATATAATGCGGTCTCTTAAGTGAAATTCGACACTAGGTAGTGATTCAATGCTGCCGCCGACACGAGTTTAACATACAACTGGTTGCGTTTGTGTGGTTTGTGCTTCTTTTTGTTGTTCTTCCGTAATTTGCACAATTCAAATTACGCTCAAACAGGTAAAAACTAAGAGTGACATTGTTTTCCTCTTTCTTCCTTTATTCGTTCTCTATCTCTCAATTGAAATTAGACTCATACGGCGTCTCTCTTTCAATTCGTGCAGAAAAAAACACACGTACACATTATTCTCTATTGTTATACAAAATAAAGGGATCATTAGGATGGAAGGAGATGGAGATGGAGATGAAAAGTGTGTCTCAATTAAGAATGACGAAAAAACAAAACCACCAGAATTTAAAAACATTTAACAGGCATTTCGCACATTTCACTTATCCCGACGATTATTTGTAAGGTAGATTTTTTTTTTGAAGGCAAATACATATGCATATCCGACATTCGTAAATACATAAATACATTTACTTCCATTTCCTCAACGCATTTTATTCAGCCGAAGGATATTTTTGCCGTGTTGATACAACCAGCTTCTACGATCATTGATTTGACAAAAAGAACAGCGTCACCTGGGGACTGAGTGCAATGTGCCATATCTGTACAAAAATATCTACGCATACTTCCACCGTTCGCACTAACACAAACGCGCACTCGTTATAGCTCACTACAGAGAATAAAATAAGAGAAATTGAGAACTGCCCAAAGAAATTTTTCGGGTGTTTTTAAATTGCCCAAAATGGGCAAAAATACCACTTATTCTACTCACTGGATCACTATATACATGATTCTCTATTTCTGCAATCAGTCCGCAGATGGCGCTTGACTTATCTTGTTTGACGTTGCCCATCTGTTTATACAAAGGCTCATAGAGGCAACAATGCACCAAAATTTTGGTCGATTTAATAGTAGCACTGCAATTTGGCAGCATAAAAACAATTCACATTGACGTGTTATGTCCAAACAAAAGAAATTCGACAATTTCGATCCATTCGCTTGAAAATGAGATGATGTCTGCTAAAGTGCCGAAAATATATAAACATATATGGGAATATTCATGGATTAAATGATCATGAAAATGATACATAGCCGAGATAAAGTGAAAAAATGGAGAACGATGGAGAGAAAAAAAAAAATGACAAATGAACCACTTGTGATAAATGAAGAGAAAAAAAAAAAAAAACGTGTTTCCTAAATGCTGCAAATTATCTGAAAATAATCCCTTTTTATTTATGTTTCTTTTTTCCCACTATTAATTCTATTATTGCTGCTGTTGATCACAATGTGATGTTTGAGCACCGCATCGAAATACTTTATGTCGATTGTCGAATGTCATCTATGTATTACTCATCGAAAAGTTGCTCACAATTTTTGCAAGTCGATAAAATTCTCACCCATAAGGTATAAACGTGTCTATGTATATTGTTTTGTGTTGTTTTACAGAATCGGCAAAGTACGTAAGGGCTGCCAATATTCTCACAATATATTTACTATTTCAATCTTCACTATCTCCGTTCGATCTGTTCTCGCAGTTTTTTAAATTGCATTCAAGTGTTTGGAGGATACAAAAAAACGGCAAAGATCCTGTGCGAACGTATACTGGATGCATTTAAATTTGTTTGTAAACAACCATAGCTTATATGTGCGCAAAGATGTGTGATAGAGAAAGAGAAAAAAAAAATAAAATCGGAGAAGAGAAAGAACAAAAATAAAACCCGAAACAAAAACAGCACAGCTTCATTATTAGCAGTATTAAGAATCATTTACACAATTATTCAATGTTGTTCCTATTTATTTGTGTTGTTATGGTTGGCTTAGTTTTGGTTTGTTGTTTAGTGCTGTTGCCGTCGCTATTATATTATTGCTCATTCATTCATACACGCGCGCGCTCCATTTTTATTGGCAATTAATGTGTCATACACATTTTTCCCTCTCGCTCATGGCTGCCTATCACTTTTCATACAATAGATAGCCGTGACATAAACAGTCGGGAAAAGTGTGTATTAGAGAGCGACAGAGTGACACACACAGAGAGAGAGAGAGAGAGAGAACCCAATACAATACAACAATAACAATCTGATGACGAGACCAAAGCAACAGGAAAAACATTGAATTTTGCGGGTTAACGCACACATTTTTAACGGATCTCAACTGTATAGGTGGTCGACTTGCAACAGTTGCAACGAACTAAGAACGAATCAGTCTCGTCTAATTCGAGGGGTTTGTGTGATAATGACTATGTGTGCGTTTATAAATTTCAAGTACATAATTTGCTTATACACACACACACACACACACACACACACACATTCGCTATGTTAGTGAGATCTGAAGACACTCTCTTAGGCTAATGTCCCCGTTGGCTTCAAACGTCGCACTGTTGTTGTGAGCCATAGGCCAGAAGGCCTATTCACGACATGGGTTTATGGAGGGTTCAACAATAATATACATCGCACTTATGTTGTGTGCACTGTGCACTGAGCATGAAATATGATTGGAAACACGTCGGTTTCGTCTATATTATTCGGGATTAAAGGATCATTAGCACAGAAAGTATCATTTGTCAGTCGTTTTTTTCTGAAACATTCATATATGATACGGAAAACCCAAATTTCGCGTACGTAATCGAACATAAAATCATTATGAATAAATCCAGTCAGAACGCATAAAATATTTAATAAAACGTTCTAATGAAATTCTAACTATATTTACTTTCGTCGTTTCTTCTGACGTATAATTCTTGATATAATTCAATAAAAGCCAGTGGACATCTACTATCGTGTTTAATTGAATACTGTATAGAACAATAAAAACAACTAAAAAGAAAAATAATTTCCGTCCTGTACGATGTTGAATGATGTATTAAAACGCAAATTTTAACATAGTTGTCATGAATGTGTTTTTGTTTCTGAAATGGAATCAGTTAACTTCATTATGAAACCTTGATTAGAAAATAGAATTATGGGATAAAATTTTAGCGAGCAGATGTTCAAATGAGAAACGGCAATGCCAAACTTGAAATCTACAAACAACCTGCACAATAAAAGGCACATCCGAAAAATTCACGTCGAAAAAACAATCATCGCTTTATGAAATTCATCATTAAATGCTATACGGTTGGCCCTCGTTCAAACAATTGCTTCACATTTTTGTATTAGATTGGCGTTTCGTATTTATTGAATATGAAAGAATCAAATGAGTTAAGAACATTTCGGAAAGTTAAGTTGAAACAACAAAAATATGAAATCGGCCTGGTAATCGTTCGCATTTAAGTGAGTTTTCTTTTATTTAAACAGTTAAAACACTTCACACATCGCCCTTTTTCAAGTCAATGAAACAGAAAATGAGAATTGGCAACAACAATTGCAACGATATTCAACGATAAATAAGAGAGAAGCTAGAAAAATTAGGTAATAAAAAATACGAGGGTTTAACACGATGAAAGACCCTTAAACTGTGCTGTAATCAACTTGGCACAAGGGGTAGGTGGTTTCCGTTCGTCCCTATGTTTGCTTAATTTTTATATGATTTC
Source organism: Sitodiplosis mosellana (assembly GCF_009176505.1). Lineage (NCBI taxonomy): Eukaryota > Metazoa > Arthropoda > Insecta > Diptera > Cecidomyiidae > Sitodiplosis > Sitodiplosis mosellana. Next base: position 3,684,787 of record NW_022601408.1, read on the forward strand.
CAGATCCTTTGAACATTTCATTCGCCTTGTGATCCGAAACGCAACCTTTTGCCTTTTGTTTGTTTATAAACTTCCAAACCGATAAATGTCACAATTTGTAATAAAAGTGGTCCACAATACAAAAATCGTTGGTTAGACGACTTAAAAACACTCTGATTACGAATTGATTGGGTTCGTATGGGCGGATGTGGCCATACATACATATATATGCATGCATGTTAATCACTTAAGGTGAGACGCACACACGATAAAATATGAACACTCATTGTCCTCTGTTCATTTGATGATGGACTTTTGGGCGGTTCCACTTCGGTATCTTTTTTCTCGCCTCTCATTCGAAGATTCATCATTTTATGACAGTATATCTGTTTTTTCCCTGTTTTCTTAATACAATGAAAAAGATAGAATGCCAACGAATATCTCATACAAATGCTTTAATTGTGTCACATTTCAAAAATCAGTTATATACAATCATATAATGGATCTAATTGAATAACACTGGGAAAAAAAAAATGGAGAAACAAGATGAACAAAATAATGCCGAAATCCCTTTTTAACGTTCGGCATTTTTATCGAATGTTTCAATCTTGATAGCTTCGGTATTTATCATAACAAAAAAAGATCAGATCCATCCATTAAAAGGACTAAGGTAAGTATGAACCAGTTTGAAGTTTCGAACGAGGATGAGTATTGAATTTTTATAAAGTGTAAATCCATGTGATGGCTAATGTAGTTTGGTTTTGTATTTCGATTATTTGTATAGAAGAATTAAAATGATGCTGATCGATATCAAACTTTTTTTTTTTAATAAGCCTCGGAAAAACGGCTATTACTACAAGCGAAAAAAAATGCCGCCACTTAACTAATACTACATGATTGCCAAATAGTCAACTGATTCGAACAGAGTTTCAGTCAAAAACATTTTGATGTGAAATCCGTGATCTTCGATCCACTTTTTATGTAATAATCTAGACAAATGTTCATTTTATACAGAATCATGATTATTATTAATAATAATTTTATTCTGCTAACAGGGTCCACAGAGTTTAACAGAAATGGAATGACCCAAATGCCCAAAATCGTGTCAACTCAATTCAAAACGTTTTCAATCATCCAAAATTGTATATCAACAACAAAAAAAATTGCCTTATGTTCAAATTCATTAATTCAGGGACGAGATGGCGATAGAAAAACATTGATTTGATTCAATTTAAAAAGTTTGACGAACAATGATGTCATTATGAGTGGAAAAAACTGTTTACCGCAACAAGAGCGAACGACAGTAAAAATGGGGCCCAGCGGCAATTGATAAAGAAATGTGCACTTTACACACAGCACGCACACAAAAATAAAAATACACATGCTATATAGCGAAAAAAAGGAATTTGCAATAATAACCCGGAATGTTATTCGTCAACAAAATGAGATATTCGTGCCCTCGCTTTTATTGCATCTTAATTTGTATAACATTGTTATTACATGCGTATTGTAGAAAAACAACATAATTTAATGCGCTGCGAGAATGTTGTCGCACATTGAAAATATGACGCACCACAAAAAAGGAGCGTGAGCGAGCGAGTGGCACAGGGTAAGAAAAGCCAGCCGAAAAAGTCAACAGATGCATATGTTATGAAAAATATCGAATGGGTGTTTTAAGTGTGCAATACAGTTACAATTACAGTTACTTACTGTATAAGCGAAAAAAAAAAAGATTTATGTATAAAACTGAGCAGAAATTTTAATAGCTCTCTAATCAAATTTTCATCATCAAAGCACTGTGACTAACAATGCAGAACAATGCGGAAATGTTGATATAATTGCGTTAGAAAAAGATTGCAGCGGTGCACTCACTCTTGTTCACTTTCGATTATATCAATTCATAATTCCTGCGTTTTCAGTACAACACTGCAGTAACCGAATGACTGTAAATTGTCAAGCGTGTGCTGGTAGAACGATCCGAACGACAGGGAAACCCGCTGGTTTACTGATCAAAGTGATAAGCAATTTAAATGGGGAAAATAAATACCGAAATTGTATCAGACAAAGAGCACGTTATCATAACAAAGAAAAAAAAAAACTCAAAAAGTTTGTCTTTTCCCTCTCAATCAATCCAAATTTCAACCAATGTTTGTTGTGGAACATTTTCGATGTCCCAATGAAGTCCCATCAAATACGTTTAGAAGGTTACATTATGTTATTAAAAGAGATAATGGAATAACCAATTACAGTGTATTTTACAAGATTGACTATTTACAGCAGTATGTGAGAGATTCTTTGAGTGGTTGCATATTGCTAAACCAAACTTAGAGCTGAACTGTGACAATGTAACATTTTTATAGCACTGAAAAGGTAAATTGTGCAACATTTAGCTAAGTAAAACAGCTGCATTACATTATCTCTACGGTACAAAGAGGAGAGCAGAAAAAATCTTTAGAAATTCTTTGACATGTATAGAACCAATTGCTTTAAACTCATGCCTACGACATATTTAGCGGCAAAAAAAAAATTGCACGTAGAGTAGTAATTGGAAAATGTACGATTCAACCGTTTTGAACGCTAATTTATTTATTTGCACATTGCATCTGATGAAGAAGCCAATTTTTACCGTATATTACACGAATTTAATGAGTATCTTGTTTCAAAGTATTGGAAAAAAAAATCCGTTAGCATAGCGAGCGCATTATAAAACAAGTCACTTAGGTATGTGATGTATTTTTTTGTGTTTTCGATGAAGTTAGGCGAAAGAATCAACTTATTACGATTACGTTTTACACTTCTTTCCGAATTGAAGTGGAGTTGAGTTAAGTACGTTTGATTCATCAGGATTTCAATTTATACGCTTTTTCCACAGCTTTGGATTGAATGCACTATACACACAATTAATTTTTCGGTTTTTTTTTCCTATTTGGAAAATTATCTGCATATAAATCGTCGCATAACGCAATGCGAGATAGCGTCGTGTTAACCACTTTTCCATTGAAACGGTTGTTGTCTTAGCTGTTAGTTTCATTTGTGCCAATCGCTTTTATTTGTAGCTAAGATTGGTATGTGGTGTTTGTGCGAGCAAGCGTTTGCAAGTGTTTTTTCTCTTCGTTTTTCGTTCATTTTTATTCGAAGTGTATATTTCCCTCGTTGACTCTGCAGCATTGCACGCGATACGGCGACACTAATAAATTTAATTATTTTCGACAAATGTGTGCGTTCAGATCACTATCTTAAGTATCGATTAAATAATAGTAACGACTGTTAGACATGTGAGTATTTTTTTTTCTCTCTATATCTCGAATTCTATCCGCGTCAATTTCCAGGTGACATTTAATATTCACATGCCTAGTAGCAGTCGGTGCGATAGATTACACACGATTAAGATAAAAAAAAAAATATCCGATTTCACGTGAATATATATCCGATTGTCTCAAGCGGATGGAGTAGAAAATGTTTAAGTTCATTTTTGCTAATTTTACTCCTGTCCATTATAAAAATTGTAAATTTGTCACACGAAGAATTAATTACAAAGGGAAGAATGGAAATAAAAATGTTTCATTCTAAACGGGTTGTTTTTTTATAGTGTTCAATCCTATCGAAAGGATTTAATTGATTTCAACAGGAAACCAAAACCGAATTTTGCTCAAAGATTATGTATTTATATTAACACGAGAAAAAAAAACTAACAAACGAATCGCAGAGGAATTCGTTTCTTTCTGAATTATCGATCTAACAATTATACGCGTAATTCTGAATCGTTTCGAATACATATTTTTCATATATGTTTGCTTTTCCATGCCTTTTTCCTGTTGTTTTTCGTTCGGCGTTTCTTTCTCTCTCTCTCTCTCTTTCTCTCTCTCGCTGTTCATTCTCGTTTTTTCCAAATTCATTTAATCTCACATTGTTTTTGTCAACACGCGATTGTATCGTATCGCCTAACTACACCTCATATATTTCTCGTTGGGGCATGTAACATACACAATTACAATTAAAATTAATTTCACCGTCTGATTTGCACTGATAAATTTATTTAATTAACTGATAACAATCGTCGAATGGAGAGAACACGCACAAACCCTGTCAACTCAACGGTGCTATGTTCAGGCAGCTACAAATTGTCAACTAACGCTATCGATCGCCAATTGCCGAGTGTATTTCAATGGTGATTTTACTTTGGTTTTTTCCTTTTTTATGCGTGATTTTTGTGTGTGTTCTTTTCCATCAATTCGTTCATCCATAAATTTGGCTCCGTTTAAAAACACGATTTGCATAAAACCCACCATAATCAAACATTGTATTTTACATACCAAATCGATTATGAAATTAAATAAATCGGTAAACACAATTCGGCCCAAAAGAACGAAGAGAAAAAAATTAAATAAAATCACATATGGGAGAGGTATTGAATTTGATCTATGCACAATAGTTGATTTTCAGTAATTTTTGCTATGTTTTTCCCCCCGGTCGCTCAGAAATAGTCCCATCCATTGTTCCTTGACATGTGAGAGCCACATATTCAAAGCGAATAAATTTCTAAATAAACTAAAAATAAATGTTTTATTAATACGAATGAATGGTAATAAACAAATTATGCGGCGCATACATTTTATAAATATTTTTATCATTTTCTCGTTAGTTTGTTTTATTGTTTACTCTACTGTTGCTCCCCATCGGGTACAATGCACACGCACATGTTCAATCAAACCGATGGCAAGGGTAATTTTTTGTTTTGTCAAGCTTTATTACCACATATGAGCCTTGTTATTGCTATTTATTTATGCTAGTGAATACCTTATTCGATATATACTTATTTCATTTTTCTAGTTCACCTTTGGAATAAACGATTTTCTGTACCTTGTCGATTTTCATATGCGACGAGCGACCGAGTGATAGCCCATCAAAAATAAAACTGTGACAATGAAAACCTAATGGTTCTCAATATGTTTTGGGTCACAGTTGTACGCCGAAGTGCCATCACATTATAGGTGTTGTAGTGGAAAAAGAATCACGAGGGATAAGAAGCGCTACAGAAGTGTTGGTGTTATCGCAATAAAAAATACATAGAACAATACTCAATGTATTTGTTCATCGAATTTACACAGAAAAATGAGATAGAATGGAAAGAAAATCCTGAATAGCCCATTATTCCAAACAATTCAATTTTTTAACATTTTATAATTCATTCTTCTTTTTTTTTCGGTTTACAATCATCGAATCCATTTGATTTAGTCATCAAATGTTGATCAAAAATACCAAATTGTGCACAAAGAACCGATGTGCATTAATTTTGAAATTACACAACGTTTTGGTGCGGAAAACCACAAACTGTTGACATCAAAGCCATTTCATTCGGGAAATTTGATCCATTTGGCAAAGCAAATATGGCAAAATGTTCATGATACACGGAATAAGCACAATACGTTACACAGCCATGCTGTCAATCGTCCGCTCTCAATTTTCGGAAGCCTTGAGAAAATGTTGACGAAAACGTATGTTATATATCATATATGTATACACTTCGTAAAGCTTGATGAACTGTAGAGGGTTTAGCAAACATTTCGGAATACTCAAAATGGAAACCACTATAAATACATAATTCTGTCAATTTATCGGAAAAATAAATGTGCATGGCTTAAATGCGGTACATGTCAAATCAATTCATTTTTACCTCAACCGCCCAAAAACGAATGCTACCATTACACACAATGAATTAATTTTCTGCACAAAACCGAAACGAATGTGTCAAATTACTCTTTGCGCTTCCCTCTGACAAAAAGCTATGCGTGTGTATGTGTGTGTGTTTGTGAGTGAGTGAAACACACTAATGGAATACTCGAAAGGGTTATTTGCTCACCATTGACAAACGAAGGATTGATTAACTGTGGCAAATTAATAAAGTCTCCCATTGTCAATGGAATGAAGTGGAATAATGATGTACGTCTGCGGATGAACGCGTACGCACATCAAAATGCTTCTCATTCAAGTGAGAAAATTGCTTAATTTGTATTTAATTTAACTCATTTCACACACTTCAGAAATCCTAATTGAATTTTGATTAGAAATAACACACAAATTGAATGAAGTAAGAAGATGCGTTGTGTATTCGTGTCAATGGTAGTACCATATAGCAGGTTTTGGTCTATTTCGTTGACGTTCAACCGTTTTCGGAAACGTCAATGTTATCTTTTCATGGCAATTCATTCGAATGATTTGACGCATTTACCGAAAGACATTCACTCCATTCAAGTTACAATGACTCTTTTTTTTCCCACTTATTCATCCAATTTTCCCTCGGCATCCATGAAATGAAATCAGCAAACGATAAGGAAGTATTATATTTACATATATCTCCCGTTTGGTTCGAAGAAATCGAAAAAAAAAACGCATATTCGATACGATGCTCAGATTTTTTTTTTTTAATATTTGCTAAAAACCTCTTTACATTTGGCACAACTCTTTTGGGATTTTTCTAGTTTTGAATTGAATATCCGCATGTATAAATGCCATTTATCAATTCGCTGTGCTGCTTTTGATTCCGTTATTTTAAGCTGTTATTTTTACCATTACCTCTCATTCATCTTGCCGTCAGAGGAAAAAATTTTTTTATTGGATTTTGCTATTTTGAATGAGTAATGTATTGAAATGAGTTTAAAAAGCTTCATCGCACTGGAAGTAACCGCATCATGTTGAAACAAACAAATAAAAAGGATGCTTTCCACTTAATTCGCGTTTCCATTCATTTTCTTTTCGACATATTGTAAGTAATTCCTCTGAATACCTTGAGAATAAGAGAGTTAGGGGGGGGGGGGGGCTTTTTTGATCATCTGCCATCAAATGTGCGTGCGTCTAAACAAACAATTTGTAAAAAATTCTTTCGATAGCAGCAAAAGCAACGGAAAAATTTTAACAAATATGCTACTACCTTACGTATTTAAATGCCAAAAACATGCGATCTAAATAATTATGGTTTTCAGCATGAACGTAATGAGAATTCATTTGTCTAACTCAGAATTTATGAATTATGCATTCTGAAGCGCATTCGACTCTTAAGTGTTGCAAATAGCATGTAAACTTCCTTGAAATGAATGTTCGCTCATTTTACCGATTTGCTTTTTCTTCTCCTTTTAACTTCTGCTTTTACTTTCTCTCTTTCTCTTTCTCACGAATTTCAGGAAAACAATTTGTATTTTTGTAGTTATCAAAATGAATTTCCATCACACGACCTCCGGTAAAAACGAGCGTATTTTGTTTAGTCAATGAAACCGATTTGTAATTTAACACCATAGAAAATAAATGCTTTTTCAAATATGACTCGATGTTTGTATGCACATCTTGTGTGCATGATAAATGGAGAGGAGAATTCGAAAGTGCCATTTCGAGCGTTGTTTGCAATCACATATTTCATGGACTGACTGATGCAAATTTCATTCGTAAAAGCAATGAACCATCAAAACATATATTTCCACCACCATTTTTTATTGGGTTGAAATATATATATTATTCATTCATTCATGTGTGAATTCATGTCAGATGGCTGTGATTCACCCGTTCGTCTACCGCACACAATTAGAAAATCATTCAGCCCGTTCGGTTGAACGCTATTCGTACTCTTCACTGCATTCATTCTTCGAATTTCTGTATGTGAATTATGATTGTTTGTCGTCTATAAAACGAAAATGTCGCTAAATAAATCAAATTCAATTCATCGCTGAAAGACGCCTCTCGACACATTTTACGGGATTTCAACGTGCAAAAAATAGAAAACTAATGTATGATAGAATTTATTTTATTTATTCTCGTCCACATTGGATTCAATCACAAAATTCTTGTAAGATTTATACAGAACTTGTACTTTACATAGTATTGATTTATTTGATTGAAATGTGAACCGTTGCAGATTTATCAAGCCATAAATTTAGGCGGAACGACTAAGTCGATTTGGAAAATTCGCCCACGTGAAAAAAATCGACTTGAAAATACACACATAATATCCAGTCGAATTAATTATTATTGACGTTTTTGGGTTAAAATCACACATACAAACGCATGCAAACACACCGACGCACATCCGTTCAATTCAATGTGATTTAATTAAAGTTACCATATTAAAATCGTTTTGTGTAAACATAAGAATTCAAAATAATTGAGTATAACAGCTTACGCCAGTCTCATTTCAATCAGATTAGATTGGGAAACCACACACTCGAACATTGGGCCAAACAGTTGTACGAACACATTTTTGGGTTGAAAAATTAAATTTTCTCCTTGAGATTACAATTTGTTTGTAGACTTGTCACCTTTGGCAAATCAGCTTATCGTCAAATAAATTGATTCATGCTTTGCCCTACCTCTCTCCTCGCTCTTCGCTTTGACTCGACAAAGTGCTTGCTTATGCTCTAAATGCCACCAAATTGCGTTTTTGTGCGAATGCTTAAAACGACCGACGATATTCTTGTAAATGACTAGAGACACATCTACCAAAACAATTGGATTTGTTTGAATTGTCTAGAGAAAAATTCCAAATCAAAATACCGAAACGGAAAGCAAATGAAAGGAACAATTTGTATGTTGCCCGAATTCATACCCAATCAAAATTTGTGGGCGAATTACAATCCAAAGCGGACAATACAGCTTGAGAGTTGTATGATATATATTATTACAACCAATATATACGATAGCGATATGAAAGAAGAAAAAAAAAATATGTACCTGGACTCTAACTTCGGGCAAGTTGACTTTCATCGCTAGTTCCTCGCGTGAATAGACGTCAGGGTAATGGGACTTTTCGAAAGCTAAGATGAAGTTGAAAGTAGGAATTGAATGGATTTTAATCGAAAGAGCGAACAAACCGAAACATTTCGATTGACCTACCTCGTTCCAACTCGTGCAATTGGTATGTTGTGAATGTAGTACGGTTGCGTCGATGCTTTTTCTTGTTGCACGCATCATCTGGTGCTGTTCAAAGCAAATGGAGAAAATTGGTTTGTGAAGAACCATTCACCGAAAAAGTTGGATAAAAAAATGGAGATATAAAATGAAAAAAAAAAGGTACACTTACCACCGCTTTCATCTTCACTGCCTGAGAGATTTTTGTCGTCGTGTTCACTCGTATTTGTTTGATTCAAATCATCGCTGGATGCATAGTTCACATTAATGTTCGTGGCACCATCGTCGCTGCCTCCTCCGCCGGCGCCGCATCGATTGGCATTCAATTCGCTACTAATATTCCGATAATCACCATCCGAAATTCGATGGTCGTCATTCTGCATTTCATCAATATTCCTCGGCCGAATCCCATCGAAATTACTTAAATATTCGAATTTATTTTGCATAATATCGCCACAGTTATTCTTATACATTTTATGGAACACACTGTTGTTATCGCTATCGGCACCTGCATCGTCCTTGGCATGCTTTCGCTTCGTATTTCTATGAATCGAATTTAGTCTATTGTTGTCAGTGTTGCCACTGCTAGATACTAAATAATTATCACCGTTCATCGATACTGATTCATCAAAGTCGTTCTCATGCGAGTGATTGTTTTTGTCATTCGCAGTCGTATTCACGTTTGTTCCAATGTTACCGTTGTTGCCATCAACACCACCTCCACCACCATCGCCGCCGCCGCCGCTATACGAATCAATACAAGGACGATTCCGTTGATCCGAATTGTAATACGATTTCTCCATAAAATACGATTTGTGCTCTTTCAATGCTGCGACGTTTTGGCTATAATCGTAGTCGGCATTCACTGGGCCCGTTGTCGATTGATCATACGCACTGCCTGATTGACATTTATCGGCTTCGAATCGAATGAAATGCTCTTTTGTGATTAGTTGATTGTCAGACGCTCTAATGCGCTTTAATGCATCCGAACGCAAGTCATTTACGTGATTCTTTCCACCTGAAAGCATACATCAATTACACACGGATTTTAGTTTTGAATTTACAAAATGGTCGGTGGATATGATTAACAACGGCGATAAACAATAATTTTGATAGCAGTAAGTTTAATCGTAATAAGTTTGATCAACAAAAATTATTATGGTCAGTTTGAATGACCAAAGGTATTGCTTTATAATTGTTATTGCCACATTCCATCACATACATTCACTCACTTCCTCTCTCTCTCTCTCTCTCTCTCTCTCTCTCTCTCTCTCTCTTTCTATTAGCTCTGTTTTTCTGTCTCCTCAACTTCACGCTCTTTGGCTTTGAACTAGTAGCTGAGTCTTTTTTTTTCTTCGTATAATACATACACGACACTTGGAGCAAATACCACTCTCAAGCGATAAGAAAGTAGCAGAACACACGTACAAGCACACACCGAAATAAAGTGGATTGGCTTTATGTTCGCTCCAGCCTTATTAGGTCGACAAATTGAAAGCGGTCATTCCTTTTGATTTGCTGTGTTTCCATAAACAAATAATAACCATTCGTTTGCATGTTAACCTGTTATTTTAATGAATAAACCATTAAAGTTACGTTCTTTTTAATTGAAAGTTATTTAATATCATTTCTTTGTTTTTGTTTTTGTTTGACTTGTGCGCAACATGCGCTGAACGCGCACTTACGCCGCAGCTCAATAAGCATTAAGTTTTTTTTTTTTCATATATATTCTCTCTATGACATTATTGATTTTCCATTCCATTCTCTTATTTTCCCGTTTGCACACAATGATAGTTTCTTAATTACGTTGAATAATGGAAATTAAATTAAAAGCCCGTGTAGAAACACCGTCAATCAAACGGTCTACGGTAGACGTACTATTACACTAAGCACGGTGTAAATTGTCTGGCGATTTTCCGTTGGGGATGTTAATTCGAATGCATACATTGTGTGTTGGCCCGTTAGTGGTTGCTTCCTTGCTTCTGATTCGTGCATAAATTGTTTGGATTTTTTTTTTCATTTTATTATTGTGTCCTATCGTTTCATGATTTGTTTTCCACATTCGCTTATTAACGCTGATTTTTTTCCTTTCTCCTTTTTATAATTTCCGCTTCACATCCACTCGACATTTCATTTGTACGTTCACATTACGGAAAACCAATGCCAAAGCGTTGCTTCTGATTGCATTAATTACGACTAATTTATGAATGAAAAACTAATTAGTTCTTAGGATGGAAAATTGACCGAAGTTTTTCTCCCTTTAACGTTATTTGCTTTCGGCTCGAATTGCGGAAAGCAAATAAAATTCCTGAGCGCTCACAACAATCTGCTTTATTGTCTTTAATTGTGATCGCACTTACAAATATCGATATGGTGTACTTGTTATAAACTATAAATTGCCTTTGTGAATATGAAGCCACGTTTATTCAACTAAATGACACATCAAATTCACTCCTTCTGTGAAAACGGGAACAAACCCTTTTATTGTTATAAATAAAATTCTATCACACACTATCAAAGTATAACCTCGAGCCTTGCAATATTACGTGCATGCTCAAAACCATGAAACTTTATTTGTGTGTCAATACATGATCTAATCACATGTGTCTTTAAACTGCGACTGCAACTAATTTCATTTGAAAACTTTTTTTTTATTTTGTTGCAATTTTCCATAGTGGAGTTGAGTTCTCGAGATAGTTTCACAAAACGTAATGAAACTAATCGGTATGCAAACCAACATAATTAACCGCTTAATAATTGAATTAATTTACAATAAGAACACGAACTTGTAAACACAATGACGCCAAAGCAAAAACAAAATTGAAGAGAAATATTAAACTTCGAAGTTATTGTATACCGAAATTCATAAATTATTTTAATAATTATGATCGACGCTTGATTTGCGTAAGACAAGAAAATCGTTTTAACCAAATATCATGTGAAATAAAAAAAAAAATGTGTTAATTTTTTTCGCTGCATTAGTGGACAGCACACACCAATTCCACGACACAGCAAGTGCGCTTCAAATCGGGCCATAGCCGAAGCGAGGCATCGATTTTTATCGCATTACATAAACTTTCACCCTTGAAACTGGACACACATTTACAATTACTGTTCATTGGGTTTATTGCATCGATTTGATTGCGCGGACCAAGCGGAAAGAAAACGACTTTTTGTGAGAGCCGGTGGGCTAATTGTAATTTGAGAACACATGCCACCGGCATCTATTAATCGCTGTCACACCATATAAAATGATTTAAATACTTGCGTAATAATTTTTTGCAAGTAATTTATGGGTTCATTAGGGTTTTATGACTTGCCCTCATAACTGGCGTAACTTTTAATTACAAATGTAGCAATTTTTTCTAGGTCATAGTATACACTATACAGCTTTACATTTTTGGTTATATTATTAATATGTTAATAAAATTGCTAACATACTAATAACCAAAAACCATCATAGGAATAATTGAATCGTTGCAACAAAAAAATTCCCTCGGAATATTTGAGAATTGAATCGAAGCATGGCATTTGTCTACGAACAAAGAGCAACAACGCAAGTTTTTGAACCAAAGCGACACAAAGCGAATGTGAGAAACAAATTGCAACATAACGAATCATGTTGCAGTTTAAATCCAAAACAAAGTTTGGTTTAACCCCCACTACGAACAACTCTTCGTAATTTCGAATATGCATCCTGACCATTTGGAAAAGGAACAGCATTTTAATCACTTGTAAAGCGAAACATGTTCAATCATGTTTGTGTGCATTTTTCAACAGAAACGAAGCGAGCGGCTCTGTTGTTCGTCAAACATCCGAGCTGGTTGAACGATGATTCAATGGGAAGCCATCGATTTTATTCATTGGGATTTGGGAGCGATGGACACATTATTTTTGCCAAATTCCGCTCGGAAATCGGAGTTTCGGCCTTGTATAAATTCGTCCATATAAACCAATGCAATAGCAGCGGCGCTCCGATGTTTTCATACCAACTTCCCATGTAGACGGTCGCAATACAGCTGAAATTCGAAAAAAAAGTTGAATTTTTCTTCGATTCTTGTACAGTATTTAACCCTCGGAAGGACCCCTGGGTCCAGTCAGACCTTTTTCATTTTTGATCGTTAATTTAACATATTTCTAATTTAGCTAGCAACTCGAGTTTTAAGTTATCTGCCTGAAATTTCATCGAATATCGATCTAGCAAAACAAATATTACAAAAAGTCCTTAAAAAGGATGATATAAGGATATACAAAAACTACACCTTCGAACGAATTGATAAGAGATAAGTGATAACTATCATAAGCAAAGTTGATGAGCAGGTTGAGTACTACAACTTTGCCCAAGACACTAATTCGTTATATTTTATCAAATACGCAAAAAACCACGGAAATTTTTTCTTATCAATTTTCGCGGGACTGATAAGAGATAAGGAAATTACATCTTCGAAAAAATTGTAGCTCTTGATCTGATCCACAACTTTGCTGAAGAAAGATATCAGTTATCTTTTATCAGTTTCGCGAAAAATGAGATGGCATGCATACCTTATATCCATACAAGCGCATGTAAATGTATACGGATCAGCGCCGTAGCCAGGCCGGCGCAATGGGTGCATTGCACCCTCCAAAAATTTCAAAGGTGCAACAAAATCGGGTGCAAAGTCGGGTGCAAAATCGGGTTTAAAAGGTGCAACAAAAGAAAAATTTCGATTTTGCACCCTCCAATTTTTTTTTCTGGCTACGGCGCTGATACGGATCCAGCCAGACCCGAGGGGTCCGCTCGAAGGTTTTAACCAATACATTCAAATATAGTTGACACATACGAATGGGATAAAGTTTATCGCAAAAGCAGATGTCAGCACCAACAAATATACACAAATGAGATGACATTTATCCCATTCGTATATGTCAACTATATTTGAATGTATTGGTTATGACACTTTAGTATAAAAGTAAACTTCATACTATTGTGTGTGCAGAGTGCCACAAAGCAATTTTCGGCTTGAAACTGCAACATGAATTTTTATGTTACGCTTTGTTTCTCACATTTACTTTGTGTCGCTTTGGTTCAAAAACTTGCGTTGTTGCTCTTTGTTCGTAGACAAATGCCATGCTTCGATTCAATTCTCAAATATTCTGAGAGAATTTTTTTCATCGCAACGGTTCGGTTCAATTTATGTAAATAATTTGCCAATGAATTGATAATATTAATAAAATAATCAATCTTATCAAAAAAGTTGATATTTTTTCAATATTTTAATAACGAATTAATGATAATAATTGATATTTCAATAAAGGCACATCTGTACTATAGTGGAGTTTATGGAGAATACGATATTTCAACATAAACATGAATTCAAGGTGTCTGAGATGCTCAAAGTGCTCCTAATGCAGATTATTAGCGTCCACATTTAAAAAAAAATGAGAGCAATCGGATTGCTTTATAGAAATTGCCAATTGATTTTCTGATTGTCATCGTCAATTTTTTGTTCACTTAGCGCAGTTATCGCATGCCACGAATTAACGAAGACTTCATTGAACTGGACATGGTATAATTATCGGTCCAGAATCAATTATCTCTTTCTTTCTCTCTATCTAAACTCGATTGAAATAAAATCAATTTGGCATTCGTATGAATAATTTAATTAAATGGATGAGTAATTTTCAAGATGGACTAGTTTTGGTTCAGAAATTTTTTTTTTAGTTCTGAAGAAAATCCAGTCCATTAATAGCGGATGTCAATGAAACTGGTGATCGAAAAACAGCAATTACGATTGGTTCAATGAATTAATAGTTTGAAGTGGCATGTAGACAGTAGCCAAAATGATTAGCAGGCACGCTCAATTTTCGATAATCAAGTAGCAGCCTTAAAACACACAAAACCGTCTAATTAGTTTTGATGTTTTCTTTTAAATAATATGATTGATATTAGCGTTTCAATGAGGGGCACGGGTAAAAACTTAATAGCCACATTGATGAGGTAGAATGGGAACAAAAGCAGATGAGCAAAACCATCCAAGAAGCTGATGGAAACACATTTATATAAATTGATCGTGTGCGATGCGGCTACTAAAAATGTATGTGAAATGAGAAATTGATTGATTCTTAAATTTGATTTCAATTGCACCGAATAAGTCGAAGATAAATTAAAGGAAATGCCGTGCCATCCATTGAGTAAGATAAAAATCAGCTCTCGCTTCAATTTGCCGAACATAGTTTCAATTAAGCCATCGCTTCACGTTCGACGTGTGTTTCGGCATGCTTCTTCTCTTTTGTTTTTTGTTGTCCTTTTAAAACATCATTCTTGTGGTTTTCTTTATAAGTTCAAAATCGTTTGTGTTTGTTGTGATTTAAACTCATGTAATACGCCCATTTCGTCATGCACCTAATATAGTGAGTTAAGACACTCAGAAGGATATTGTATATCGACAATGACTGTTATGATCGGCACACACTTTGTTGTTCAGATTCTTGATTCGTACACCAGTCCACATAAGACCCAAATTTTAACATGTTTGATGTGTAAACCAGACTGAATGACTTTTAACAATTTTAAATTATCAATATGAAAAAAAAAACTATCACCATCGCTCTATTTAACCCGCCCCAAGAGAAACGGCCAATATGTTTATACGCTGTCTATCCGCCGAAAATACACTACAATATATATTCACGCTTATTGGACGCCGAATTCAATATATATTCTAGTGTATTTTCGGCGTATTCTTCAGCGTGAAACATATTGAAACATATTCAGGCGCCCTCTGATGGCCATGAATGCATTCATTGATTCAATATGTTTCACGCTGAAGAATACGCCGAAAATACACAAGAATATATATTGAATTCGGCGTCCAATAAGCGTGAATATATATTGTAGTGTATTTTTGGCGTATAGACAGCGTATAAACATATTGGCCGTTTCTCTTGGGGCATAAGCCCAGCAAAAGGCGGGCAATACAAAATCAGTTATAAAATGGGAACCCGATACAACATATTTGTATGTATGGAGACATATTTGGTCATTGTCAGTCATGTCTGGTTGGTGATCTGGGGAATAGTTTTCCACCAAGTTTTCGCTTTTTCGTGATTCCTTGGAAGAACTAATATTTTTTTCCGTTCATTATTCAACAGAAAAAAAAAACAGGGAAAAAATTCCCTGCTCTGAGCAAAATTTATGCAGTTGAAGGTTAAGGTATCTGGCATCATATCTTTTATTTCGAAATGTACTTATATGTTCTTCTTTTCCTCGAGCAAATCCAATATCTTGAATCGAAAACACTTAATCTACTTAATTTCTTTAATATTTGAACACCATTATTAGTTGCATATGAAAGAGTGGATATTTTGAAGCCGACTTGTAATTATTTTTACTCCATGTTTGTATTTTTGAAATGTAAATATCGTGATCTTGCCACTGTGAATTGAATTCAGATCGTATTTTCCCCGACGTCTGAGTCTACATAAAAGTCAAAATTCATTACGATGGTTAGACATGATTTTGTTCTTTCTTGCCTTAACAAATTAACATTGAAAATGCAAATTTGGTGTTATGAAGTAATCAAATCTCAATTAAGAGAGGCATGAATAAGGATGAATTGAAAACTTTGAAATTAATCATTGCAAGAGTTTTTATGTGTGGTTGTAGTAATCCTTATTATATATTGACCATAACACCAGACAGGCGGAGTGATATGCATGTCACACTCGCTTTAGCTTGAAGTCGAATAGAAAGTTTTCATTTTTGGTTTTTTTACTGATGCACGCCAACTGATAAGGATAAACAATCTTTAAAGTTGGATTAATATAGTTTTTGGATCGTGTTTGCGGTGGTTTTTGTGTGCGCAACTATTATTTTTACAACCGAACGAACACTTCGCTTTGGGACGCGATTTCACTCTCTTTTATTTTTATTTCTATGACTCAATTCTCATCAACGACTTGCAACTTTTCGGTTTATTCCCCACTTTGTGCTGTTATTTTGTTCTTTTCTCTTCATTTTCACTATGTCTCACTGGCGCGCGCTTTTAATTCGGGCTGACATTTTTTTGGTTTTTGTTTGCAAATTCTTTACATTGGAATTGCATTCCGAATAAAACGGCGTTTGTTTGGGATATATATACACACATAGAGAAAGAGAAAGAGAATGAGAGAGAGAGAAATAGACAGAGGACAAAATTTATCACAACAAACTTAGCTGGAACGGCGCATACAACGAAAGCATGGTAATTTAGAACAATAAAGAAATGTGAACGGTGAAAAAACAACGGAAAAAATCACTAGACACAGAACGCACATAATAACGAAATCGAGTTTTTTTCCCATTTTATCCTTCCATTTCGTGTTTGAGTGAGGGAGAGAGACATAGAGAGAAAGAGAGAGAGAGAGAGAGAGAGAGAGAGAGAGAATGTGTCAATCTGAAAGGTAGAAAACCTATACCCAAAATTGCGACGGCATGTACACAAGTAAGTGAGAAAAGTTGATGGCAATAAAACTGAGGAACGGCGCGATTCATTACGGTAAACAATTTTTGCGACACACTCACACATAATATTCCCGCTTGAATGAAAAGTTTGAAATGCAAACGACGATTTCGACTTTGTTAAACATTTGTATATGAATTAAACTCATGTCAAAAAATTCGAGCCTTGTGTTTTGCTTTTTTTTCTATTCTGTTGCTGTTGTTCTTCGTTGCCCCAGCCAATATGAGGTATTGTGTCGCTGTCGGTTGCACAAGCCACAAATCATGACACGAATCAAATTGTAAATAGCAATAAAATGGAGCGAATTCACTCAATTGTCGCATGTAAAAAATGGGAAAAAGGCTGTGTAATAGCCTTAAACAAAGAGAATTAACTATATACAAATCTCATTTTTCAGTTGAAATATAACTAAGCCATATTTCTTTCTACCACAATTTTCTTATTAAGTGTGACGTTCGGCATTTTATGGTTTGTAGGGAAAAAAAAATCAACGTTATATAACACATACATGCATACGCCCGCTCATTTGGATTAGTCTGCATTGACTTGCGACGATAACGAAAACAACGAATATATCGATTGTTTAATTAAAGTTAGACAGCATGACCAAAAGTACAATCATAATTATTTCCCGAATAAATGTGAACGTGAAGTGGATTTATACACTATTTCCATAACGAGTGCTGAACATTGAGCCTTTTTGGGCCGCGTCGAATGCAATTCTGATACGAAATTATAATCGCTTGTCGCTCTCGTCTGCAATCACTTGGCCTTTCAATTACTAATTTAACTGGGAAACGACCAGAATAAAGCTATTGGTTGCAGGTCATGGGACGCTATTAAGTACCTTCACATCGATTCGAAATATCCTAATAAGAGTACAGAAGCAAGCACGTATTCATGAAATTGCAAACAATCATTTGCACACGAAAAAGAAAAATTTACGTTAAGACGTGACCATTAAATGGGTTTACAATTCAATTAACATATTTATGAGTTATGCAAGAATGCGCTCGTAACTCAACATAGCAACTCAAATTATTAGATTCATTAGAAAATTCGAAGAATAGGGGAAAGCAGAACTAATTTATCAATGAGTTTTCTTAAACATTAATATTAAAACCTATATTTACTAAATAGCTATTGACCATTTTACGACTTCAGCTAATCATCAAAATGAGCGAAGCAACAAATAACCGTCGGCATGTTACCGTTTTAGAGAAACACATTTTAGAATCAAAGCTAGAGAGTGTGACTTGAATCACGATTTGAACTTGAATTGAGTTTTTTTTCTTCTTCTTTTTATAAAAAAGGGTATATCATTTTTACCATCCAATAGTTTTTCACAGTTTTTCAACCCTAGAATGGCATCAATTGTGTGCCTTGGCGTAATTGTTCCGAATTTGCGTGAGGTGTCACCGAGGCAGATTTCATCTGAAATGTGAGTGAAAAAAAAAAAAAAACACAACTTTAAATGTCTAATCTCAAATTGGCTACACATCCAATGCACACTATTCGGACAATCAGTTGAATTGCTACAAAAAATATACCACTAACCATCTTTATAATTGTCTTGTATTAGGTTTTCAACGCCGCTGTCAATTTTGAATTTTTCCATTATTCTTTGAAAGTTTTTGACATCACGTATACTTTTTTCCAAATGTTGATGTTCGCCGGCACTATCCGAATCAGCACCGTATTCACTGTTATGCTTGATCAGTTTCTCTAGAATGTTTAGTGTTTGACGTTCACGTTCTTGAAGCTGTTCCGATGCGGGCATAGATTTAATGTCCATTTTATAGAATACACAAAATCGATTTAAAAGTATCGCACTTGATTGTTGTTCCTCTTTATTTTTCTCTCTCAATAGATTACTTATTGGAAAACGGATCGTTCTCAATGTAGTTTCAAAAATATTGCATCCAAAAATAAATTTCGATTTTATCAAAATTGCTTTTCGATCGGATATCAATCATTAAAATCACTTAAATTGTTAATTTCTTTGCACATAACTATGATAACTCAGTCATCACTCATTAATATTTCTCATTTTTTGACTGTCATTAATTTCGGTTGAAAGTTGCACTAGAATAACTCACAATAGAACACTTGGATAAATCATTTCATAAAACACGAACGATCGAAATACAAATAATTCGATTTACCGCGCCAAAATAATTACAGACATGAAAAATATTTGCATTAAAGACGTACAGACCGTAAAAGTTATTGTTTATCGTTATATTCGGTGCTCCGTAAAAAAACCTCAACACACGAGTAGTGTCCAAAACAAACTGTTTGTGCTTCAGTTAAACCAGTGCCTAAGTTCTGAACAAAAAAATTGTGCTTTCCACTCGTACGATATAGTAGTGGCGGTAGGCGGCGTCATTTCGATGTGTTGTGCAATTGAGACATTTTCCCTCTTCGTAACACTCATACACACGCACACATACAGTTAAAGAAATACACAGGCAACGTTTGTGGAGGTACACAATGGAGTTGTACTGAACACTGTGCAACCTCATATAGAGTCTATGTACAACGTTATACAGAATCTTTTTATAAAACCACACACAGTCATCGCAGAAGAAGCGAATTGATTGAAGATGGAAAAACCGAAAATGTTCGGAGGTGAAGAGCATACACAAATGATGTATGAGTATGCGCACGTGTAACTCACTCGTATTGTCGAGAGGGTTAAATTGTTTCAAACTGGATGATCAGCACGTTAATGCAGTGATGATTCAGAATCGAGATTGAATATTCATAAGGTGGGCATGGATGTGTAGAAGAGGCATGCATCGAACACTGGAAAGAAAAAAATGTAAGCAAAGTAGTTTAACATCAAATTGAAATGATGCTACCAATGTTTGTGCCACCCTGTGACACAAACTTCGTGAAGTGCATACTGACATGCAATCCATTTGTTTGTATTTCAATAAAAATAACACCCACAAAATCATCACATGTGAATGCCAATTTGCGAATTTATATTGATGCTGATACAAATGGCTAGTGCTGGGCACCAGACAAATGGTTTGAAAAATTAAAATCACCAACAACAACATTTGGTTTCAGTGGCGTAAAGAATTTCTATTTTATTGCTATGTACTTTTGTGGAGAGCGAAGTTTTTTTTTCTTTGTTTTTGGGTTTGTTGTTACTGTTTCTGTTGTATGTGTTTTTATATTTTTATTTGAAAATGTCACAATTCGTAACATTTCCCATTTGATCTTTTTATTGTTGAAATAACAGACAAACACGGACAATTGGATAATGAAATTCATTCCAATTTCTCTGTAACACAATAGACTATTACAGTTGCAAACAAATCACGGCACGACCACTGTCTACTTAAACTATCCATCCAAGAAGGAATGGAATCAACTTGATCACCAAATCGCTTGATAAATAAATGAATGGATGGACGAGAGTATATCAACTCGAATTTAGGCTGTATTATAAAAAGGAACACAGGCTCAAAGTATGTCCCCAAAATAGGACCATAACAAACAATCAATCAATTTTAAATGCCATTTCCATTACGAATAATTGAATTTACGCTTGATTTCATGAATATACTGGAAAAACAATTGCCAACTTCACAACAACCGAAGCTCTAATGGAAATGTACAGTACAAAATACAAAACACAAAAAACAACCATTGCAATTAATTATGTCTCGAATTGGTTTACGCTGGCTTACACACGGCGAGAATAAAACGTGAAATTAATTTATAATTGTTACGGAAATGCATTCAACAAAACAAAAAAGACGTTACAATCACAGCATTATCGAGCGGAGCTTCTTCCGGATGAACAGTAAAAAAATATGCGTACATCAACTGGCTATCTTTTAGCTAGTTTGTGTGAAACAGAGACCGAATGGTGGAAACACAAGAGTTTCATTTAAAAAAAAAATTAACTGAACGTATTATTTTTTTTTAAGTAGTGGCAATACTCTGACCATTTTGATTTTTGTTTCCGTCGTTTACTTTTTTTTGTTCCAACTCTTCCTCCACTAAAAACATAACCAACTACGAAAATGATTAAAATTATCACTTTCATAGAGTATATTATATATAAAATGGACGCAAGTGTCAGAATGTGTTTGATTTAGGCAATGGTATCGTTCTAACTTAGCCCATAAGAGTACATAACAGCAACATTTATTTAACGCATTAATGGTGAGATTTTGAACACAAATTGACGGAATGCAGATACATAATCAGATAAGAGCAAGAGAGAGGGAGGGAGCAAGAGTTTCCCTCCATCAATTGTGTTTATTACACAGTGCAACACTAGTCAGTCAACTGGCTCTTGACTGGGATGAATTGGATTGATATTACCACCGGATTTAAGTAAAACAATAGCTGAATTTTGCAAGTTTAGTTGCAGTTTTTAAAAACTCATTCAGTATTAGTGACAGTATCTGTCAGTACTGTCTTCAGCAAATTCCAATAAACAAATTTTATTAGCACATTTGACAAAAAAATCATTTCTGGTCAGTGTAATAGAGCAAAATATCGCGAAAAAGGTAATTTTTTTCAGTTCGGGATCATTACTCACGGAGAATGCATTTTTTCACTTACTGCCCCCAGCTTATTTGAAAAATTCTCTGAAGTTTGTATGAGCCTATGTCGATAAAATGAAAACCGAATCTAAATTTGCGAAATCCAGGGTTTTGCAAAACTTAGTTGCGGTGGAATTATCAGTCCAATTCATCACAATCAAGAGCCAGTTCGGCTGAATCTTTTTTTTTTTTTAAATTGTTGCGCAGTGTTATTGATTAAGAGAAAAATAAATGGGCAATGAGGGAAAAATGGGAGAAAATTGGTGAAGCAACAAATTTTCTTCTTACTTGGCAACTTTTACTTACCTTTAACTTTGTTGCGCTTGAAGAGAGGGAGAAAAAAAAAAAAAAAAACAGAAATACCACTGAAAACAGACACATACATCCTCACGACCAGGGATGGAGCCAACGTCGAACTTGAGAAACGCAAAAAATCCAGAGGATAATGTAATGAAGAAAAAAAATGTTTAATACATTTTCTATCTTGTTACATAACAATAATAGCTTATAAGCATACAAATATAAATAACAAACACCAAGAATGATAACAATAAAAATAACAAAAACAACGTCATCGGCATAGCTGATGTTGATGGCAATGCAAACATCATCACCAACCCATCTCATATCTGGCCCCATAAAAGTAATAAGCGACAGAAAGAGAAAAAAAAGATACCATACCATTCATGGTACCATTCGAAAAGAAAACTCGTAATGCGTATATGAAGCACGTAATGACATAATAGAATTTACCAAATTAGATATCCAAAGTGTATAACAGTCATTCAATTTGCCGTAGATTGATTTATGCTTCATAATAAGTATATAATATAACGATTTATTTTCCTCTTTTTTCCCTGGATGGTTCATCCATTCGATTGTGTGTGTTGTGTGTGCGGCGTGTGGCGTGTGACGTGTGGCTGTGTGTATGTGTTGTGTATGTTTGGATGGTTGAGTGGAGTGGAGTGCAGCAGGTCGTTTGACAGTATATAAAGTATATCAACGCAATTGAAAGCGAGTGCTTCGGATGAATTGAGAGAGTATCCAATGTGAGAAATGGTGCCTGAAATCGGAAAAACAGACAAGAGCAAAAACGAAAATTGAGTCACTGCCAGCAGCAACAATAACAACAACATAATCATCATCTTCATCATCATCATCATCAACAACAACAACAACAACAATAACATATAGTAATTCGGGCACAAAGAAATTGTGAAAAGTATAGGTGGAGCTACTTGAATTCGGGAGGCGGAGTTTCGGCGCATAAATATGTGAATGTGTATGTGTATGTGTAACGTATCGCACTAAATGAACAAATGTTCTGCATGTGTGTTGATGTCGAAGACCGACTGGATTGAACAGCAGAGTGTTTGCATACTGTCGACATTGTGTGTAAAATGACTTATTTTAGCTTAATCATGTGATATAACGAATCCAATAAAACGAATAATTTGGCATTAGCTGGAGAAGGCCTTCGAGAATATAAATTGAATAATAAAATCAGCATTCGATGCATGTATAAAAATGGCTAATGACTACAAATTCCTACAGATTACTTATTAATGATCCATTCGATTCTCGATCCTCAAAATAAATCACTGAATGTGCGTTCCAAAATATATTTTTATTGTTCAATCGAAGAAATTGCAATAAATATTAGGAAAATTTGAAGTAGCGCAATTTAAATTGATAGCAACAGTAACAAATAAAATAAGTGGCAACAATAACGTATCATCAAGCATTCGGAAATACAAAGAAGCAAAATGAAAGATTCAAATTGGAAAATGGAGAGAAAAATATACATTTGCACCCGCAATAAACAATGCAACGTGCGTTTTTGTTTCAGCCAGAAACTACATCTCAATTGTTGATGAAAGCAAACGAAGGCTAAAAGTGGATACAGTTTACAAATGGCAATTCCCCCCACAAACACACAGTTAAGTTAAAACAGGACGCGCGCATATTTACACAATAACAACGAGTGAACAGATAGAATGAAATACAGAGATACAGAGTGATAGACGTATTCAGTAAGTGAGAGAGAGAGAGGGAGGTGAAGGAATCGCAAACATATACAGCGGCAGAGTCAATGTAAATGTGTCGCAGACACACTTCGAAGAGGACGATAGCAGCTTATTCTATTAAATCAATGATGATCATAATATTATTTTGGCATTCATTTTGTCTGGCTTAATTTTCATTTAAAAATTATCTCTTCAATGTAAACCGTTTGTATTGAAAGTCACCGAAAAATCGAAAGCGAGCTCTTTGGCATTCAGAGCTAGTGTGGAGTGTTTGCGTGCTCATCTTATTATACCATTTAAATGGTTCATCTTCATTATTCCAGTTGCGTAAACGTTTCGTTATTTGACTCGGCCCTTGGTGCCGATTCCATCCATCCATTATGTACCGATTATGACAGTGATGTACACGATTTCTCTTCTCTTCTCTTTTTCTAGGTTGCTTGTTTGATTTTCTCTGTTTTTCTATCTCATATTGTGCACCGAATCATTTCATCGGTCACATACACATACACATACACATTATTCGGTTGACTGAGAGCCCGAAGCCCAAACATCATCCAAGACACGTTTATCTGATAGCAATGTTTTTATCGCCGTATACACATATATACCGCAGATGATACTCCATAGCGCACGCACACATCCTACTTTTCTCTTTGGAAAATTGATTTTTCACTTGGTTTGCTTGCTTTCGGGTTTTATTGTTTTTCCTCAAAGTAATTGATGCTAAATTGGTGCTTAATTATATACTCGGGTATTTGTTGTGCATTTGTAATTAGAATATGGGATAACATTAGCATTTCTTAATTTCGATCTCTTTATTTGTGTGTGCTTCATTTTTTTTTTTGCGCGGTTTAATTTTTTTCCACGTTCATTCGTTCGATCGTCATTTCAGATATACAGAGCATGTTATCCATTGATTTGATTCGCTTGCATTGGCCAAATAATATACGTCAAATTACCCCGCTGTGTTGAGTAGTAAACTCTCCACTATATTTGTGTGTATTCTGTGATTGCGAGACGCAAAAATTTCAACTGAGCAATCACTTGGCCCATCATCGATTCAATTGCTTTCAAATTTCTTGGTTTTTTGTCACCCCAAAAATGTTCGAGAATTGTTAATTTCCTTGAGACATTGTTGCAAAGGAGACTCAAATAAATCAATTTATTGATTGGCTTTCCGCTGCAAAATGGTATTGGTAAACATCAAATGGCGTATGTCACATAATTTGATATTCATCAATGCTTCTCATGCACACATACACACACACACCAGGGTTGGCATGTAGAAAACTCAATCATGGAATCTACATTTCGTTTACGTAAATTACATGATGTGAATCACATGAAAATTTTGGAGTTCTCTACATGAATTTTGTAGAAAACGTAGAAAACCAAATTGGATTTAAGATAATATAAAGAAGATTAGAATTTATCTCAGGATTTCGTAATTCTAATGAAAAAGATTAATTAAAAATGAATGTAAATTATGTAGTAGGTTTGATTTCATTGCTCTTGAAGTGAAAAATTTGACAATTTTATATGGAAAAACTTTACTTTTTTCACGACAATTATGTACCCACATGAAAATCAGTTATCAGCTATAATAGTTCAACAAATCAAATTGTGGACTGTAACTTGATATATTCTGAATATATTTTATGTAACTTTGGCTCAAATCAGAGCACGAAAAATTATTCAAATAATCATTTCATTGGCTGGAAAGTCGATTTTTATATCGATGAACGAACACTTTTTTAACATATTTTTTTGATTTACAAATCATATGCTTCGAAGAAATTTGTTAACTTTACCAGTTTTCTTTCGTAAAATTTCTTGATTTTTCCATTAAAGTTGGAATTACACGTCATAGTTTTCTGACAAAATCAAAGTATTTGCAAAAAAGGGGTGAACGAACACTTTGTTGACTGACTGTAGTTTTTTGATATGTAGTTTTGGTAGTTTAGCCGTTTTCTACACCCAAGAAATTTTTTATATGTAGAAAATCTATTGACTAGATCGAGAGGAGAGTATGTGAAAAAATTCTAATATATTTTGAAAGAGGAGAGTATGACTTCTGTTGATTCTATCTGCGTTAAAAGGAAGTATGTTGGCATCCCGTCTAGCCTCCGCGGGTTTTCACAGTTTCCGCGAAACTGATAAAAGATAACAACATGGTGTCTTCGGCAAAGTTGTAGCACTTAAGGTTTTCTTTAACATTGCTGAAGACATCTATCTCTTATCTCTTATCAGTTGCGCGCAAATCGCGCACATAAAAAATCGCGCAAATTTTATATAGAACTTTTTTTTTCTTATCATTTTTCGCGCTTTTCGCGGAACTGATAAGAGATAAGTGATAACTGACTTCAGCAATGTTATAGAAGACCTCGAGTGCTACAACTTTGCTGAAGACACCAAGTTGTTATCTCTTATCAGTTCCGCGGAAACCGTGGAAAACCGCGAGGACCCGCCAAAAATGAACATACTCGCCTTTAACCATTTTTGAGTCGAAAGAAACTTACTCTTCTCTTTCACAACAAAGTCAGATGAACTTACTCTCCTCTCGATCTAGTCAATAGAAATGTAATTTACAGTTTTCTACGTAGATTACATGCGCGGCTTAAAAATTGTGTAAATATGCCAACCCTGACACACACATATCGGGTCGGGGTAAAGCGGCAAATTTTCTATACACTTTTAATCGAGAATGTCTTAACACATCAAACCCATTCAGTTTTGTCGCGTTTTGCAATCGATGAACCGTATTTCATTTAAAATTGTGTGCTCTGCTTGAAATAGATTCCCATTTTGGCCTTCTCGGTGTATATGCCAACGGCATCCATTCCAAGCATGAGATACATACGCAGAAAGCCGTAATGTCGCCTTGCTTTGATCGATGTGTGTATCTTAAATTTAAGTCAATTTCACTTTTGTCTTCCTTCAATGGCTTTTAACATGTGCCAGAATTTAATTAAATTTACAGTTTAATATTTTGTATATACGCTCCGGATACTATTGTATTTGTGTTTTAACTACTCAAAACTGTTTCCTACGGACACACCAACGACTACAGATTTGTAAAATTACATTTAATCAAACTAATTAACGCAAATATTCAATATTATTGTTAGCTTTTGTCAAGAAGTTTACATTGACAGAAGGTGCGTATGATAAGAGAAATTGAATCGGTTTCAGCTCCATATCAACCATTTGTGGGCACCGGTGATGCATGTTTCCTAAAAGATTTCTGTCAATCAAAACAATGACTCAGATTTTGCGATTGATATTATTCAAAGATGTTGGGAAAATTTGTTCAAACATAAAATTTTATAAAGCATTCTATTCTGATTTTCGTAATTCATTTTCAAAAGTTCGGAAAAAATTCCATGTTTTCTGTTTCTATACATATGCCTAGCTGATAACTATAAATTATTTAATTTGTTTGTTTTCTCTGCACACGTAGCGATAGCAATTTTGTATATTTTAAAGAAAATTTCAAAACATAGGACAGACATCCATTGCATCCAACCGAATTTTAAATCGGAATTCTCAGTTTTCTCACCGCCAAAAAATGCGAAACGAAATCCATTTTAATTCTGGCTTTAATAAATTGTTTTGAATAATTATTGGAAAGACTTATATTTTTTCGATTTGATGATAATACAAACATACCAATATCCAATTTTGGAAAGTCGCGAAGCGACCTAGTACCTAGAATCCGAGCGAAGTGAGGCGTGACTACTGGTTATTCAATAAAAAAGATGTGCGTTATCCGATACAATACTATTATTCTAGTAAAGATCCAACTTCATCACTATAGTAGTGGTCCATTACAGGTAACGTAACACAACGGATATTTTATTAATATAGTAGTAAAGGTGCAACTGCAGTAGTAGTGCACATTGGAGCGACATCTCACTGCAATGAGGTTGACAATCTGTCCATGTTGTCCCCTGTCCTCCATTATTTCAAAACAAACACAATATGGTCATCTTCAGTGATATGGTGGCGCTGCTGTCGAATGTTAGCCAACCACATTGTTAGGTTGCTGTGACAAAGTAAACATATAATTAAATTTGAAACGGATCAATTGCAATGAGCGGTTTTTTTAATAAAACGAACACACATTCAAATGAAATGCTGTAATCTTGAAACAAAATTGATAGCTAAATTCTACATCTGATCCTGATATAGCTTTAAGCAAAATAAAACTCCTGATGCCTCACGATTGAAAATTTTACACTTTATTGAAATAACAAGAAAGTTTTAGAACCTACGAAAGGACTCATTTTGGGTCTAGTTGGGTTTTTGCATAACAAACTATAACTGAGCCGTTACATGAAATGAATGCGTGAGCGCAAAAGAGCAACTTAGATTCGCAGTATTTTAAAGTGTAACATCTCCATACAAAACGTATACGTGTTTTGTATGGAGATGTTACACTTTAAAATACTGCGAATTCAAGTTGTTCTTTTGCGCTCACGCATCCAAATGTACTACATCACAATGTATGGATGGATTAGATAGATAGCATACACAGTACAATGAAGTTCAGGTCACCAAAAATCAAAAAATCAATGTGTATTGAATTCAATGCTACCACAATAACCAATACTCTACACTAGGCTCTACATCGTACATTATAATGAAAAATGAAAATTTTCGAGTATCGTATTGGTAATAACATTTTAATCTAAATTTGTAGCGTAGGGCACATGCAAGACCCGAATGCCATCTATTGAGTTTTGTAGAAATCATTAAGGTACTAACTACTTGGTTCAATAAGAGTGGTGATTAAACTTAACAATAGACTTGACGTGAATCTCAGTACTTAACAGCGGCTTTCCTGTTACTTAACTTACTTTTAAGTTGCTCGAACTACCTTAAAAGCAAAACTTCAAACCAAATGGTAGTTGTGCTCGCTGTTGTATATGCCGTATGATTTGTAGTTAGTCACAGATAATAATTAAACATAAAAACAAAATCTGTTTTGGAATTAAAAAATCCAAAGTTTTGAACCCCGAGGAACGAAAAGAAACGAAGTTAGTACCTTTTAAATTTAATGTACATTTTACAATACGTACGTTTCATATAACGGTTAAAAGCATCTACCAATCTACCTACACATTAAACATTCAAATCATATTAAACGAAATTTATGCCACAAATATAACGTTATACAAGTTAATGGTAAAAAGATATGCATGCTGTGAAGAGTAAATGCAATCGAAAATACTAAATAAAAAGATTACTTTTCGATCAATTATTGAACGTAAAAATTGCGAGATCGATTATGGACAGTTTTTGGTGACCATCAACATATTATGGATAGAGAAAGCTATATATGGCCTGATGATAAAATCGTATACAATTAGGTTTTCGGTTTTGAAGTTCATTAAATTTACCAAAGTGAGTGGAATGATAATATTTGAGTTGATCATGTATTCATGCGTTCGATGCGTGCGCTCACTTTGATTGGAGTGGGCAAAAGAGACACGGGTATGTATTTGAATTATTTTTCGAATCCGTCAAATGTGGTCCTCGATGTAATGCATTTTGATATGTGTTGCGAGTACGTTAAATGGGCTTTTAATATACTGTTGTTCGTAATTTACTCTAGCCACACGGTGCTGAGCGATTCAACAGAATCAAGCGATTGTCGGCAATGACAACAACAACAACAGCAATAACAATAACAACATCAATAGCAGAAGCAGCATTATTTCGCATGGAAAAGCGCGAGCGTGTAACAGATAGAGAAGGGGCGCAGGATGAGTGAGCGAGAAAATGGGGAAAAAATTGGCCTGAACGTCGTCAACAACAGAAGTAATGGCAAGCAGCAGGGTGGAGCACTGAATATACATAATAAAATTGTATACGGGCACATAAACAAATTTACTGTTGGGGAGAAAATCAATGAAATAAATTGTAATGCACAAACACAACAAACAATTTGAGTGGATATAATTCGCAAATAGCACCGAGTGTAGCGAAGCCAAGCCAAACCAAACCGAGTAAAGCCAAGCCGACATTTGATGCGTCGAAGGGTCAGAGATAAACTTTATCGACATCGAGGCATACAAAAACCTATGCTTAAATTGATGCCTCCAGAGATATTGGTCCGTCGAAGTTGAATTTTCAATTTAGAAATGGCGTATTCATCTAATACATTTAATGAAAAGCCATCGATCGAAACTTTACCGCTAAATTGGAAAAATTTTCGCTTAATTATACGAAATTTATTTGATATTTACACACCATTTGCTCATTTGGAACCAATAGTTAATCTTTATGCTTCTCACATCTTACGTTCATCTAAGAGACAGACTGCCCCCTATTCATGTTTACTCTCTCTCTCTCTCTCTCTCTCTCTCTCTCTCTCTCTCACTCACTCACTCACTCACTCACTCACTCACAAAGACAAAACGGAACGGTCTATGCACTGCAATGAGGCCATCACACATGTTAAAAGTTACACAAAGAAAAAAATAGAACCGATTTTCGGATGTGAGGGAGTGAAGAACTCACAAAAAAGCACAATAAAATATTTCCACGTCACTCGTTTGTTTGGATGAATGGAAGATATATGCGAGATGCCTCCGGCAGCACAAACAACACAAGCTCCAACACGGCAAAAGAAAAATGAGACTCGTCGAGGGCGAGTGGAATAAGAAAAAAATGGTTGAAACGCACATATAAAACCATTGGGGTGTTTTGATAAAAATGCAAATTCAAATTACATTTCAATTTGCGGGGACCATTCTGTCGGCTGTTTTTTTTTTTCCATCACACGTTTCCCACACATTTTTTGGATACATGCTCTTTGCTCACACACACACACACTATTGCATTTCACACACACAGGCATAGAGTATATGAAATGTTTGTGCATAAATACAAATCAATAGAGTAATACACACGATTGATATTTGGTTTCGGTTCACATCAGTGATTTGATACTTCTGCCTCTCAATCCTACATTCATCGCACACACAATCTATTTACGATCAAGAACCATAAACGTTGTTGTGTACATATTTTCGGATGGTAATTTTATTGAGCAGTACTCTATGCCTGGCAAATCTTCTGTTGACAGAGTGCAGCCAAATTGAGTGAGAGAGAGAGAGAGAGAGAGAGAGAAAAAAAAACATGTATAGAAAAACGTAACGATGAAAATAGAGAGAAAAAAAGAAAAAAAAAGGCATCAACATTCAAATAAACTCGTTTGCATACATTGCAATACATTGAATGAATGAAATTGAATGGAGTGGAGTGGAAGCGAGCACAACATGCAATCAATGTTCGCTTGACATCCACACTTGTCGATCCAAACAATAATTTTTAAACTTATTTTCGAATTGAATTTACTCACACGACTATAACTCATGGTTGATGATGATGATTGGAATGGCTGAGTTGACGTCTTGTGTTCTCCCTTTGATAATATTAACAATGAATATTTAACTTTATTATTAGTAATGAGTCTTATAAAATATGATTATTTTAACAATCATAATTTCGCGAAGACTTAAAATCAAACTGCATTAAAGTCATATAAACATCAACTGACCCATAGACCAATTATCATCTCTAATTGATTCCCATTAGGAAATCGCATCTGTGCATGCGTCTATGAGTTTAAATTATTTAATCTTTCTGTATGATAGCATTGACAGTAATTGAATTTATTACAATCGATTATAATTCCGATAAATGGATGAAGGATTAATATTTTGTTGGCGGGCCTACGTTTTCATTCATTAGCTTCAGTTCTGTGCACATCTGCTTTCGTTCGGATTAACTTGAATCTCTAGGCTGTCACTTCTCACTTTCTTCCTCACCATCAATGTATTATTTTTGTATGAAAGAATAAGCTTAAAACTGAAAAAAAAAGAAAGACAGAAATAAACGAGCAACTGGGTGTCATTTAATCTGGGTAGTTAATGTCCATATGCATTTAGGTCCATCAATGAAAATCGATAAAATGGCCAACACATAAGAAATGTACGGTTTTGAAATATTACTTAGTTTTCCTCGAAAATGCATCACACAAGTAAGTAGCAATACTCACATCTTGTACACGCTGAAGAAGGCGTATTGAATAAACAATTGTTTATAGGTTCTGAGGTGATAATTTGCTTTAAGTGGCCTAAATTTTTGTATTGAGTGTTAGTAGGCGATATGAGAACATTCCTATTAATTTGACAACACACAATTGAACGATGGCAACCAAACTCTAATCTTAAATCGGTATCGTGCATTGACAAAGGAATAGAAAAGATCAACACCAGAGATTAAATTCATCTATCGGATTGAGTTTGTGATGGGCACAATGGTGAACACGTTTGATGGCTCAAGAGACAATGGCAGATAAATACATCTTACACAATTGAGGCAAAAGCATAAACAAACAAACAAACAAGCAACACACAATGTTCAATAGAACGAAATGAGTGGGTGTGAGTATTAACTGGAACCTATAAGAGATTAGATTGCTCTTTAAAATCAATCTATTTAAGTTATTACGTCCACTATCAACGGTCAAAGTTTGTTGGAATTGAAATAGTGCGGTTCCTGTGCAATGGTACCAAGATGCTGTACACAATTCTGGGAAAATCTCAAAATGAAAGTACTCACGCATCCAGAAGTTGATTTCACCGCCAACAAAGTCATGAATTCTGTAACATTTTGATGTGCCATATGCGAAACTCATTAACTGTTTTTATTTTTCCATTTAGAACATGTCACAAACTACATTATAATTATCATCAATGTGGTAGAGCAACTTCAATCATTTCTAGCCTTCAGATAGGAGGGGCAATTATTTACGCTCAATAAACGAATCATAAAAATTCAATAAAGTCCAAAACAACCATGTTCCGTTAGTAATCTTTAACATTTTACCTAATTTTATCTTTTGCTGATTTTTTCTCTCTCCCTCGACGATTGACAGTCTGTGTAATTCACGCATACGCATCAAAGAGAAACTTTGCTCTGCTGGAATCACTGTGAGCCACGTGCTTTATGGCCTGAAAACATATTTTACATACAATTTATATCATCAAATAATTCAATTGGTCCTTAGTGTGTGTAGCACGATGTTGGTGCCGAACGCCACGCATGAAGCAGCAACCCAAAATGCATAATCCAAATAAATGTAATAATTTTGTATATACACAAACATATCAAGCACATTGTCAAAGGAACAAATGCCAAAAAAAAGGGAACGACAAACAAACCCACTGAACAACATAAATTGCCACATCGGGACGTATTTTTCTCCTCACTTGGCTTGACGAATGCGTGCTGAAATACACATATACCCGCAAGCATTGGGCGTGAGTCTTGCAACAAACCAGCTCTTTTCTGACTCATTCTCTTGGTTTGCAAAATCCGTAGTCGTCGCGTAAGGTAGCAAGTGACGATTCTCATAGTAAAATTGCCTTGCTTGTATTTCGGCCGAGGCCCTTCATACAATCATTTGAGAGGCGCTCAAATCAATATGAAGATTTTGTCATAAAAAATAACAGTGGGACACGCAACAACGGGGAAAAATGAGTAACAATAACTTTGTCGCGATGAAAAAACCAAATGCACGCAAGCGAAACACACATTGCAATAGGAGAATATTCAATAAACAAATAATCAAATAACAAATTATCGCCATCATACTTCATAAGGTTGAGTATCTATGTACAGCATTTAAATGTACCTTATCCAACGTGGATAGAGCATAAGGTGATGCAAAGAGGAGAGAAAATCGAAACGACAAATTGTGAACATTTCACGCATAAAATGCATTGAAAAACGGCATCAATAGCCGTTCAATCTGAGTTTGTTTTTTTTCAGCTCGCCCGTGCCAAAGCCTGAATATAATCAAATGCTAACCTGCAATTATAATTTTTTGAGGAAGAAAATAATCAAAATTAGACAGATGGTTAAATGCATGCTGATAACAGCATGACTGTTTTCGATTTTCAATTGAATTTTTCCTGTATTCCATCGAGCCGCTCAGTGATGTCGGTGTGCGCTCAATCCATTTCCGAAATGGATTTATGATTTTTTTCGTTTAGATTTTGAGTCCATGTATAACTGTGTAAATAAAGTTGGACGAGTTTTTTTTCCCGTTCAGTTTACTACGGAAGCGCAGACGTGCACTCGGCCAGTGATTGTGCATGAGTAACAGAAAGAGGAACACAATGAAACACATGAATGCATGATGATGATATAGGTTAATATTGATTTTATCATTTAGCTTTCGGTATTTTAGACGAATTGGCATGCGCTTATCGTCAACAAAAAAAAAATGGAATCATTTTCGATCAATTATCGTAATCAGAAATCAATTATCGTGCATATTCTATCTATTGCATTATTGTGGCATTAAATTTTTGGCATGCAGTGTGCTAGATCTTTATCATTCCGTACAAAGTAGCCGAACCGAATTGAATATTGGCCGATCGTGCACACGAGCACTTGGGCCAACTGTTTTAATCGTCATTCATTTCGAAGCTTATGATTCGTATAGTCGTGTTAAGACGATGGCAACGGCGACAATGACGACGTTGTTAAAGACGACAACAAGTAATTTCTCACATATCGTACCTGATCGCAAATGGCTTATGCGAGTATTTAGAGCATTTATTCAATATACAAAGCATTTTCATTGAATGCTAAGCACAAGATGCTAACAATGGATGCTCAAGTAAGTTGTTCAGTGTGTTTGTTTGTTTGTTTCCTTTTGTGTGCGTGTGTATGTGTGTGTCTGTTGTTTCGTTTTTCCATTTTGAGTGGTGTTTTTGATACGAAATGCGGCATATTTGGACAAATCCATTGTGAAAACACACAAAAACATGGATTTGTTACACCCGAAAAATGGTACAATTGTTCGAATGTTTTTCTTTTCATTTCTTCTTCTTCTGCTCATTTGCTGTGGAATAACTATCGCAAACGCATAAGGGCGAGGCGTTTGTCATCAATTCACCATTCACCAGAAGTAATTTGCGGTTTATGTCGTCTGGTTTGTGCCAAAGAATGCACACCTCAGTAATTTGAAGCTGAATAAATGAGTAAGCTAATTCATATTTCATTGGGTCTGGTTTTGTTAATGCCGCTTTAGTCACACCAGGAGCTAACAAACTAAATTATCACTTCAGAATAATTACAGCGCTACAACCAATTGTATTCGTTGAGTATATCTCGAATTTTTCAAGAGCCCTAAAGAGGTTCATTTTATTTCTCATCTGGAAGAATGTGAGAATTAATACGTTTAAAACACCTAGTTTGGCATCAGAATCAGGAAAAATACACATACACATGAATATGAAATGAGAAACCGAACAATGCAATGCAGCGAACACGAAATGGAATTTTCATAATTTTTCCTCCGCACTTCATTTCGTATTTCAACTTTAACGCCTTGCGACGAATTGAGTTGTCATGTTTAGCAAAAAAAAAAAAAAATCATCGCAGCCACTGTTATTGCAATTTGCAATTGATTATATTGTTGGGTGCGAGCAAACAACAGTTCCTGTCAAAACTATTTTCTAAATCGAGTTGTCACTCTATTTCCATTTTAGCGGCAAATGTAAAAGCAATGGAAATGATCCTTGGTTACTCGCACCTCTTGCAAATGCCCTAAAAATGGATTCATTGCAAATGAAAGCAACGCCTGCCGTAGAAACAGCAGCAACAGAAACAGCAATACATCAGCAGTTCCACTTTAACATGCATCCAAACGAAAAACTATGCACATAGAGCTAAACCGCAAAATTCGTTTAATATTATTGTTAAATGTGTTATGTGAAAACACAATCTATTTCTTATTCCATTACCAACGGAGCCAACAAAGCAAACGATGATGGAAAGGTGGTGTTCGAGCGAGCATTGAACACTCTTTCTATATACATGTACATTTTTTTTTTCTCACTCTCTCTCCTCACTTCACATCGCTGAATGTGTGTAATTGAAAACTAATCGGCACCAAGTTAAGTAATAGCATAATGCATTTGGCTTAAATTCGTTGGATTAGTGTGTTCTTCATTGTGTCTGCCCATCATGACAATACAGAAAATGAGCACTGCGTGAGCGTTAGCTGTCGTTTCTGCAATGGTAAATGTTGTGCGAATTACAACATCATTAGATATGTGTGTGCGATTCATTTTCTCAAACCGAATCCTTGTTTTGCATGTGGTTTTCCTGTTTTCGCTGCCTTTAAGCGGCCTCTTTTCTATTTTGCTTGTCTCTATGCAGATCATCATCATCACCATCGCCATCATCGGCAAATATACAATGATTTTGCCGTGCACATTTTGTTTGCCATTGCAAATATGTAACGTTGCAAATTAACCTAGCCGCCAGATCTGCATTGTGTGCGTGTGTTTGTGTGACATCGTTCATGCTATACGGCATGTGAAATTTCAAATTAAATGCGCAAAGAAACGTTGAAAGAATGCGAAAAAGAGAGAAAATGTGCGGTGTTTTCTAAACTAGTTTCGTTGAAACGTTTCAAATTTTATTTTGATTTCATTCTAACCTATTTCGGTTCATGTTGACGCTCTCTCTCCCTCTCTCTCCCTGCATTCTACTTTCGCTGCGTGCATAAAATGATTATAATGGAATTTGTTTTGAAAATGCGTATTTGGCCCATTATTAATGTTGTTCATCGTATCGTAAGTTCCCTTTCAAGTGAGCGTATTGTGTTTGGATATATAACCTCAGAGGTGTGAATTTCGAGCAATGTGCTGTATGCTTTTCATTTGAGACAGTTTTTTTTTCTCCTTCTGCTTGATATCTCTTGGTGTGTATTTTTTTTTTATCGTTTTGTTTGTGGTACTTTACGGATTATTTGTGCTTCGTTGCATTTTTATCATGAGCGATTAGAATAGTATGATCTTGTATAACGCGGATTGATGGGAATACATTTCATTGTTGTTGTTTTTCATTCATTTTAAAACGCCCTTCGGTGGTAATTAGGCAATTTTAGTCACTTTGTTCGTTGTACATATGTCAATTAACTGTGCATTTTTTGAAACCGGTTCATCAGAATTGATGAAATAATGAGAATTTCCGCTAATTTTGGGATTAAATCTTTCGAATTGAATATTTAGAGGGAAAGAGAGAGAATAAACAGAAAAATCACTAAAAATCGACTGAAATTTTACATTCGATTCTCTTCGGTTGTTATTATTCTAATCAAAATGTAATCTATTCATTATTCCTTATGTTACAGTGTTCCAAGCGAGAGAGAGAGAGAGAGATAGAGAGAGAGAGGAAGATAGAGAGAGAGAGAGAGAGAGAAACAGCACACAAATATATATTATTTTGCGCAGCAGTACCTGAAAAAGTCGACCCCATGCAATCAGGCAAACTATATGCGACAAATAGAAGTTTGCCGAGCTAAAGAGGCAGCCAAAGCAATATGGAAGGATATAGAAGTGAAACCGAAGGGGGAGCCGAAATTCGAGAAAGCGAAAAAGCACTTCTCAGCGGGATAACGTTATTACAATATTTCAAAAGGAAATCTGAAATTGCAGGTTTTAACTGCAACAAATTGGTTACATTTATTTTGAGTAATTTATTTCCTATTTTAGTTCGGCATAAAGTATTCAAAATTGTATAAACTGGAACATGTTTGATGTTGGTGAACAAACAGGCCAGGACCATTTTCAAATTTCAAGTACATCATATTACACTTAAACGCAACGGCACACATTTGCTGTTGTTGTTGTTGTTTTATAAGTTTTTTTTTTTTTCGTTTAAATTAACAAAATTTTTGAGAAAGGAAAACCGAATCAAGGGTAGTTATTAAATGAAAGAATAACAAAATAAACACATTATTGTTACCACTTCAATTCAAGCGGAACAGTATGGCCGAAATGTGATTCGATTGTTACACTCACTTCTTTTCAATGAATATAGCATGTAAATTGTACTTTATTGCATCATTAATCGACGGAAAAACCGATTTGTCATTGAAAAAAAAAAATTGATGCACACGAAAGGCCAAATACCTCTCATTAATTTTTGATCGCAAGCGCACAGTTCATGGTATGACATTTCAATTCCATTCCGATTAAACCGAATGATATATCACAACAGTGCAGGGCCTTTTTTCCCTCTGTGCGAGGTCGTGCAATGCACGAGGGCGCAAAAGATCTGAGGGCTCTAGCGTCCAAAGAGCGCAACAATTCGGGAGTTAAAACACAAGCCTATTTGCGAGCTTCCAAATTGTTGCGCTCTTTGGATACTTGCGCCCTATTTTAATTGTTTGCATAGAGCACTGGACCACCTTTTCTGCTCCCTTTGATTATGAAATTTTGCTGAGAAAATTTCTTTTCTACATGAGCGCCCAAGCACTTTCGGCGCTCTCGCGCAGAGACTTTTCTACCCTGACACGAAGTTATGTAATGAACGATGGCGCCCCTGAGGCACCGCAAGCCCAAAAATTGAAATAATAAATCATTTCTAGGGGCGAACATATAAAATATAAAGCGGAATATTTGGGATATTTGAAATTAATATATTTTATAACGAGTACATAACTGTACTTGGTACTGTCCAATATTTTTCCGATTCTGTGGCATTCTCTGTCTTTCCACAGTGCGTGCTATTTTTTGTCGATAGAAAAATGCTCCGTGACGAACAGAACCAAAGCGATGTAACATGCAACAAATAGCAAAGATAACGAGATAAAAAGTGCCCAAGACACGTTAATTTCCTTTCTCATAATAATATCCTGTACTAAGAGACGTCAACTTCATGAGCATAAACCAGAAAGAAAGTAAAATCGAATCAACATTAAATTATTTAAAACTCGAAAGATTTTCAGAAAAGATCTTTCATTTGGGTCTTGAAATGCCAAACGAAGTACGTAAAATTTTCTAATTAAAAACATTCAGTGGATTCAAGGAGCAAGAGTCACACGAACGTAATGCCCCTTTGACGTAACATAAACACTTGGTAGGGTGTGTGCATTGTTGTCGTCGTCGTATTCATCGTCATCGACTGTTGTGATATTGAAAGGGGAGCAGTGCACAACGCCATGAATGGTTGGACCATTAAAAATCGCTTTCATAATCTGTAAGTGGCACATATCCACTTGCCAAGCCGTTACATCCAAAGAACACGCTCCCCCTTTGTATGACGCTTTTATTGAAGCTAATTACAGCCAATGAAAATTGTTGATGAGACGAAGACCATACTTCATTCTGACATAATTTGAAGAAATAAGACGATTGATTGAGCTTTTGCATTGCGAACCAATTTTATAGATATTTGTATTATTTTAATTTTGCAGAAGCACCGTTCTGAAAAATGGAAAATTTAAAAAAATCGATAAAATTGTTCATAAGCTCTTTGTGTATAGAGATTATGATGATAATATTATCCCCAAGTCGATTTCCATTCTGAGAATAAGTTGAATATTGGATTTATTCGAATTTGTCTATTCAAAGGGCATAGGCTGATAGTTTTTAATGAAACCGCTATGCTATCCAATTTTTAGTAATTCCACAACAGATGGAGTGCAAGCAAAAGCTCAGGAAGAAACAAAGTTGTTAATCTCTTAAACTTTTTAGGGTCATTTTATTTACAAAATTTACGAAAAAAAACGAATGGCGGTCATAACGCCCCGGACGGACAGCATACTCTAATGTAATAGAAAACACAGAAGCGTGCTGACCGTCCGAGGCAGTTTGACCGCCACCGGAAAAAAATGGACTTCCATTTCAATGAACCGTTCATATTCCCACCGTGATATCTTCGTCAAAAATAACGACCAAATATTAGTATTTGTCAGAAAAGAAGATGAGAGAAAATTCCACCTGAAAAGAACGAAAAATTGACGGACCGGAAATTATTTATTTAGCTCTTCGATTGATTTGAGCAAACTTTTCCTTCTATTTTACGTGTCTTAGACAGAGGTTTGTTGCACATAAATTTATTCATTTAAATTTCAAATATCAAATAAATTTATCCGATATTTTTCATGCGTCGTGTTGTTCTAACGCATTTGCCAGCTATTTATCGCTGGAATGAGATTTTCGTTTTGTTCATTTACCGTTCTTTGTCAACAATTGTGTGATTGATTGACAACACTGTGTCACTACATAGTATATATCTAAAAGAAAGAAATGTAAAGATAATAACTTGGTGTCTTCGGCAAAGTTGTAGCACTCGAGGTTTTCTATAACATTGCTGTCAAGTCAGTTATCTCTTATCTCTTATCAGTTCCACGAAAAGCGCGAAAAATGATAAGAAAAAAAAAGTTCTATATAAAATTTGCGCGATTTTTTATGTGCGCGATTTGCGCGCAACTGATAAGAGATAGATGTCTTCAGCAATGTTATAGAAGATCTTGAGTACTACAACTTTTTCGAAGACAATAAGTTGTTATCTCTTATCAATTCCGCGAAAACCGTGAAAAACCGCGGAGGCTAGACGGGATGCCAACATACTTCCTTTTAACGCAGATAGAATCAACAGAAAACATACTTTCCTTTTCAAAAATATAAATCGACAAAAAAACATACATTCTTTTACGTCTCACGAATAGATATAGTCCATAAGAAATGTGCAGAGACGAAAATGTTCGCCATTTAGTTTAACATTACCGATACATTAGTTATAGAGATTTTTGTTTTGTTTATTTTTTGTTGTTTGTAAACAAATCTGCCTATCTTTTTGCATTGCCTGTGCACATTTAGTATGGACTTGGACATAAGCTATGAGCACAGAGACAATGCAAAAAGATATGCAAATTGGTTTACAAACAACAAAAAATAAACAAAACAAAAATCTCCATTACTAATGTATTGGCAATGTAAAACCAAATGACGAACATTTTCGTTTCTGCACATTTCTTATGGACTATATATACTATGTAGTGACACAGTGGCAGACTTGTTCACAAATATCGGTAATTGAACAAAACAAAAATCTCATTCCTGCGATGAATAGCTGGCTGCCAATACAACAGCCGATGTTTCGTTTATGTAATACGAAT
Organism: Sitodiplosis mosellana; assembly: GCF_009176505.1. Taxonomy (NCBI): domain Eukaryota; kingdom Metazoa; phylum Arthropoda; class Insecta; order Diptera; family Cecidomyiidae; genus Sitodiplosis; species Sitodiplosis mosellana. The sequence goes on from NW_022601408.1 coordinate 3,725,741, forward strand.
GTGTCAGAACAACACAACGCATGAAAAATATCGGATAAATTTATTTGATATTTGAAATTTATATAAATAAATTTATCTGCAACCAACCTCTGGTCTTAGATTTGCTTAACATTTGTATAATTTAGCATTTTATATTTTCGTGAATGATATTGGTCACAAATATTGAGAGTGAATCCAATACATGTTGATACGTTGGATTCTGATTGTAGAATATAATTTGCGACGAGCTTTGAGTATTCATGTATAGATGGAGCTAGTTTTGAAGTTCAAGCTTTTTATAATCAAGCAGAATAACACGAACTTTTAAATCATTGCATTTCATTATTCTCATCGATGGTCATACGTTCTGACCAGGGTCCTCGGGATCAGAATTTCCACCTATTGATAACGAATTTTTCTTCAATAAAACAACTGATAACAACTGTAATACAGACGTTTTTAAAATCGTTCAATAGTGTGAATATTTGTTTATGGAGCAATTCATTCTTTGAACATGAAAACTATATAGTTTAAGCACAAAACATAACACTCCAATTTCATTGAATATTTTTCTATATTTTTTGTTGTGTTAGTTACAAAATCTGTCAAAATTATAAATATGTGTTCATATCTATTGAAATTGTTGCAAATGAAAAGATACTCTCCGGATTGGAAAGCCATCTTCAGTATATGTCTTATCAAATTCACTGGCTATGGTTTTGATTATATCACTTTTTGGAATCAAACTAAGCTCATATGTAATGTGTTGTGAAGAAAAAAATAAAAATAAACGAATGAATATTCGGCAAAATGTGTGATTCCTAAAGTAAAAAATAAAGAAGATATTGAAAAAAATTGAGATTTTAGATTATTTTGGCATTTTAAATGAACTATTGTTCATAGTCGTTTTTGGCATATTTCAGGCGATTTTCTCAGGATGAAAATAGTATCATATGAATTTGGGATTTTTGAGAGTGTTTTAGATGATATTGTAACTTTGATGTTTTTGGAGTCTTTGTTGAATTATTTTTCAGCATTCTAGATGGATTTATCACTTTAAATAAACGTTTTGTCCATAGATGTTTTTGGAGTCTTTTAGATCAGTGCTGTCCAAACTATTGGCCACTTGGCCACTTGTGGCCAACCGAAAAATTCAAGTGGCCAACGAGAAGATTTTTAATTAATGCCCAATACATTTGTTTACAATCGAATTTTGTGGTTTGCCCGACAAAAACGGCAGAAAGAACAATATAAAGCAATATAAATATAATCAGTAGCTGTGTATCTAATGATTTTCGTCGAACCGTTGTTATTGTCAAACATAAATATTTGATAAAGTTGTGATTCATAGCGATATATTTCTTACACTTATTTATTACGATCGAAATAACAGCTCCCGACTAGTGCGGAGTCTTTTGAATACAAAAATGATACGGCGTGCGTTTTCATTTGTTTATGTTTATATTTGCCGGCGACTGATTTCGGTAATGCACAAAATGAATCATATCGATATGGAGAATACAACAAGAACGTAAACGCAAGCACCGTCACTTGTCTGTGTTAAATCTGACGATGACCCACAGAGAAGCGCACAATAACGTAACCAGCATTGCATACGACTGATCAAGTAGCCATTGCACCGTTCGTACGGATGAGTGTAAGAACGAGCGATTGACATACCACTCGTTACATTATTGGGACAATAACTCTTTATTGTGCGGTACTAAAAAATCAATTGGCCATTTATTAACTCATTTTCGATTGAGTCGAAAAGGTGTTCAGTACACAGTCAAAAATGGATCGTTTTGTAACAGTAACAAAAAAAAAAAAGAAAGCCAAATGAAAGTGATGAAGGTGAATCTAATGTTGCTTCAAGTGATATCAGACCAGGCACAAGTAATCATAAAATGGCGGAGAGCGTTGAGCAACAAAAAAAGAAGAATCGAAAAGTCAACAGTGATTGGGAAGAAAGTTATTTTGTTTCGGAACACAAAGGCAAGGCAATGTGTCTCATATGTAGACATGAATTTGCTGAAAACAAAAAATACAATGTCGAGTCCCATTTTAACAAACAACACCGCGAAATGAACGAGAAGTTTCTACCGTTATCCAAAAATTGATCTGAAGAAATACTGCGATTGAAAAGTGCGATGGAATCCGAACAAAAAATTTTGAAAAACTTTTTTAGTACCAATCATTTGGTAACGCGAGCCTCTTATGAAGTCGCATTCAACATTGCAAAGCATGGAAAATCCTATTCAGACGGTGAAATTTACAAACAGCTCATGCAACAAACCGTTGTGACTTTATGTGAAAATTGGGACGAAAAATTGAAAGCACCATTGATTGATAAGATGAAAATGTTATCGCTCAGTCATCAAACCATCAGTCGACGTATCGTTGATATTGGAGCCGAAATCAAGGCGAATTTGAAACGTGATTTGGAGGAGTGTGAAGCATTTTCTGTAGCGTTGGACGAAACTACAGATATTTCCTTTCAATATTCGATATTTCGATCAATGTAATATTCAAGATTTATCTGATCTTTTTGGTACGAAAAAGACTCATTTGGAATTCGATATTTCTTTGATAAATGAAGAAAATGATTTGCCAAATGAAACAAGTGATACATTGTGGAATCGTTTGTTATCGGAGTGCAATTTTCTAGTTCTTAAAGATGTTGTGCCAAATTTTTTTTTGCATGTTCGGGTCCACATACGTTTGTGAGGCTTCATTCTCCAGTTTAACGCGTCGTAAAAATAAATACCGCAATACATTGTCGCAGAACAATTTGGAATCTGAACTTCGTTGTGAACTAGCTGAATCTACGCCTGACCTTAACAAACTGACCGAAAATAAAGAATGTCACCCATCGCATTAATTATTGAAAGAAAATAAATGAATAAACATTCAATTTTCGTGTGTATTTACTGTATTCTCTCTTTTTAACAAAAAGTGGCCAATCGTTCGGTCCGTTTGAAAAATAGTTTGGACAGCACTGTTTTAAATGATTTTGTCATTTTTTCGAGAAAATGTGTATTTAGGCGATTTTGTCATTTTAAATAAACTTTTGTTAATCGGCGTTTTTGGAGGGTTTTAGACGTTTTTGTCAATTTTGCCAGAAAACTCGTATTTAGACGATTTTTGTATTTTAAAACCCGATTTTGTTAAGAAAAAAATTGTCACATTTCTAGATGATTTTGTCATTTAAAAAAAAATATTTTAGACGAATTTGTTTAAAAAGGGACGATTTCCTTTAGACGAAATTGTCATTTTTTTAGACGATTTTGTTTTATTTTTAGACGTTTTTCTATTTAACCATTGTTTTAATATAAAAGCAATGAACTCATTCACATGACAGTTGGCATTGTTTTTTAAAACGCTCTTCGGAAACGTTGTAGATATAGGCAAGATTGTAAACTTTGCTGAACACTTTATCTTTAAAAACCAGTCCCTTTAGCTATAGAGTGCCTAGAAAATGTGAATGCTCTAAGCAAATCAACATACCAAAAATGTACAATTCTTCAAAAGTTTGCTAAAATTACAGAAGTATCTTGTTACTTTGACATTTATTTTGTCTCAGTTAACTCTTCATCACGCATTGGTTCCTAAAGTAATCAGATAGGGCCAATGCTATAGCTATGAAACTACTGAATATTTTGGCAAACTTGTTCGGAAACAAATGTAGGGAATTGAACCAACTTTCATTTGATACCTTACTCGTTACAATTTGTCAGCTGTATCAAAAGTTTTTCGTGTTTATGTACTGCAAATTGCAGTCTGCAATATTTAAGCAAAATTCTAAATTTTTCTTCCTCTCATGTTGTGAGTTTTTACATTTTTTTTCAATTGTCAAATCTTTACTCATAGGACCAAAACACATCTATATAACAGAGATCTCATTTTATATACGCTTATATCTTGAGATATTAATGGCTCCTATTTTTAGGCGATAGCTGTGTATATTTTTCAATAGCAGCTACCAAACGAATGCACAATTTACATTGCCAATACATTAGTTATGGGGATTTTTGTTTTGTTTATTTTCTGTTGTTTGTAAACAAAACTGCCTATCTTTTTGCATTGTCTCTGTGCTCATAGCTTATGTCCAAGTCCATACTAAATGTGCACAGGCAATGCAAAAAGATAGGCAAATTTGTTTACAAACAATGAAAACTAAACAAAACGAAAATCTCTATAAGGAATGTATTGGCACTGTAAAACTAAATGGCGAACATTTTACGTCTCTGTACTATGTACAGTGGCCAGTGTTGTCGAAGATAATCTTATTATCTAGATAATTCAGATAAGATAAGATATTATCTTTTATCTTATCTAGATAATTTGATAAAAAGAGTGTTTATCTATTATCTTATCTAGATAAGTAAATTTTTTCATTATTTATCTGGGTTTTTTAGATAATTTTCCAGATAATTATGAATGTCTTGGTTTCAAAGTGGCGAAACAAAAATGCTATCCAATTCCGATGTACTTGCCAGAAGAATTGATGTTCCAAATATTAAAACCGTATAGTCAATTCTAGGGGGATTTAACTACGTGAAAACTTGTAAAAAAATGATATAAACGCGCACGAAATTGTTACATTCACCAGAGAACTTGCATGATTCCACTCAGTTGACAAGTTCCGTATTAAAACAACATGCGCGAACGCGCGCGAGTTCGTGTGCAAACTTGAAGCTGGACGACGCGCACACATCAGTCGTTCCATTTATTATATCTGGATTAACTTTTCCAACACTTTCTCCAGCTCTTTAAAAATATTTCCTTTGTCCATTTTATAATTATATAAATCTTTCAACTTTTGGAAAGGATGTGAAAAATCTTTATACACGTAAACAAGCAATTTTTAGTTTGAAACGCGTTTTGGTTGTCAAATAACAACTTGAAAAACGCGCAAAACCATAAACAAACTTGTGTAAACTTGTGACCGTGCGCGTCAGTACGTACAACGAACGCGTCGAACTTCCGCGAATCAAGCAAACTGGCAGAAAACATGCTGAACTCGTAAGAGTTAAATTCCCCTAGAGTCAATTTCGATTTACCAAGAAAGATGCACAAGAAATTTGCAATTACAGGGCAAAATTGTGATTAGTGATTCACTGAATCCGTCACTTCGCGCGTGAATCACAGATTCAAACAAATTTCGGGATCAAGATTCATTTTTGTCTGGATCAGAGATTCACTTTATTTCTGAATCATTTTCGATTTGTGATCCAATCTGAAGTAATTTATTGTCCAAAAATGAATCACTGATCCACTGAATCAAAATAAACTGAATTTCTCCGAAAAATGATTCAGTGAATCTAATTTATGAATCTTCGTTTTGAATCCGCCCACGCGTATTTGCCATAAACTTTCATCGAACTTCAGGAAAAGCAGCAATGGCGATAACTCTTTCGGATGATACACGCAGGAAAAGTATGCCATTTTGGCGAAAAATTTGAGCATATCACCAAAACAGTTGTTTTTCGAAAATCGTCAATAAAGTGAAATCGATACCACAAATGTTTTATCTTTTTTTCTTATCTAAAAACTCATAATAGATAAGATAATATCTTATCTTTTTTCATTTAGATAAGATAATATCTTATCTTTATCTAGATAAATTTTGAAAAATAGTTGAATTATCTTATCTTTATCTAGATAAATTATTTCTTCTTTCCGACAACACTGACAGTGGCAATGCGTTAATATAGACAGACTTGTTGACAAATAACGGTAATTAAATAAAACGAAAATCTCCATCTCTCTTGCTTATGTTTTCTCCGTTGTTGTGTCTTTGTTTGTGTATTCGTTTGGTAGCTGCTTTCAAAAATATGCATAGCTATCGCCTAAAAATTGGAGCTACTAATATCTCGATATATAGGCGTATACAAAATGAGATCTCTGCTATATAACTTCCGTATCATAAGTTTTATGAAATTTAATTTTTTCAGGTTGTTACAGCGATTTGATGCTTTTGACTTTATTCGAATTTCTCGATAAATACATATGCATCTAATCTAATGAGGTTTTCCTCTATTTATCGTGGCACATACCATATACCAAAATCATTCAAAAATGAAAAAAAAAAAATGCGCATTAAAGGGTTAACAAATAAACGATTGTGCTATGAGATCGATCGCAATTTTTGTTTTTTTTTGTTTGATCGTCGTTCTGCGAATGAGAGCAAATAGATACACTCAGTCATTGAAGATTTCAAGCACAATCTCATCGGAAAACGTACCAAATTGGTAATACTACCAATAGATGGCGTAAATACAATAAAGCTCTAGCAAAAAGTATCTTCATAATTGGAAAAATGTCAACAGCCTGAAACTTGTTCAATGCAAAAGTTCTTTCATACAGCAGGTCATCTATATGTTCGAAACCATTCTTCCACATCTGGAACTTATTTTTGGAGCGTGTGCCATCTTCTGTATGTCGTTTTTAATAACTTTTGCCAGCTAAATCGTTTGTTCAGTTCAAAGATAGAGTTAGCTGCATCAACATCGATTCATTTTTAGTTCATGTTTGTATGAAATGAGAACATATGCGGATATTATCCTCAAATAATTTATTCAACTGAAGACAACAAATTCATTGATAGAATATTCAATATTGAAAAACAACCATTTGATATAATGAAGTTAGCGGTGACCGGAAAGAGGTCAATTTTAATTGCCATTCATGTTCAAACAACGTAAAAATACAATATTCAATTACTAAAGGGAATAGAACGTAAAATAAGTGAACAATCTTTAAGTGTTTGATGAGTTTTAATAATATATTCAATTGCGTTTATTATCAAAATATGTCTATCATTTTTCATATATCCGGTTGATAAGGGAAAATGCTATATGGATTATGCAAAATCTACGCACAAATCTAGTGTAAAAAATTGTTGTACACTGAATACTAAATGCTTGATTTTGTTCCATTCAGATGAAATGAATCAGTAAGAATTATCTTGACCCCCGAATTTTTCATAAAATAAAACCGCAAAAAATGATTTGCGAGCGATGGACGCATTATTTTTGCCGAATTCCACTCGGAAATCCGAGATTTTTGCCATGTGTAAATTCTTCCATATGGACCAATGTGACTACAGCCGCATCGAGCCACGCTCCGAAGTACAGCCGAAAATCGAAAAATAGTAAAAAATTAGGTGGGTCAAGATAATTCTCACCGATTCAAATGAATGTAGTAGCATTGAAATAGCCTTTATGTGAAACCATTTCGAACCTATGTCACGTATGGGAAGTATTTCATCTCTTTTCAGATATTTACGCGCAGAACGTTGCTAACAAGCGCTTTGAAAGACTGGTGAAAAAATTAGAATGGAAAATATTTAAATGTGTACCAATGTTTTTGGAAGCTAAGAAAAGGGGATATAACATTTTTGCTGATATTGTTCTGGAAGGATTTACAGACGGTGAGTGGGTGTTTTAAATATGTGCAATTTGGATTTTGTTCATAGAAAGCATGTTGCATAATTAATAAGGTATAGTCATATCAAATTCAAGATGTTCAGCGACTGATTTGGAGTTATTCTGTGAAAGCAACGGCTCGTCTTAAAGCTGCGCCCACAGTGCAGTTAAAGAAATCATAGCTTTCATCCATCACTTGGCAGTTCCAGGCGTACATCTGTTTCGATACTGTGCTGTATCATATGTTCAAGCGCAGAAACATCGGCGCACAGTCGTCGTGCAAATGTTTTTCAATAAACATGCTCGACAGTTTGCAAATGCATCAGAATTCGTCAAGCCTCTTAAAACGTATGACATAACCAATAGTCGGCCTCGTTAAAAACCCCGTATAATTTTTCCTTCTATTCTTTCACACCATGGCATGCTCGGCATTGAAGTGAAGTACAGCTATTTTAGCTTTGCGGCAAACATTTATTGTTTCACATTCGCTTCATTTAAATGTTGGAAATGATGGATGATTTGAAGATGTAATCAGTCAAAAATTTTCGACAACAGCTTACAGTGGAGCTACCAACTTTTAATGTTCATAATTGATGCGACTGGAAGATCTCTTCGTTGCGATTTACACTGAAAACAACGCTATCATGGCGTGTGATGAGCCGTTGCATGGTATGTATATAAGGGTTTTCTAACAAATACAATTTGATAGGTCTATCTCATCTCTTGTCATCTTTTCGAAATAATAATAATTATTATTAATAATATTGAGGAAAATCTCGTAAAACAAATGCCGCCTTCGAGTGGTTGCCATCGCAACCTTTGTAATAAAGGAGAAATTTTGTTTTTTTTTTATATGATCCGAACATTTTCCGCATAGCATTCGAAGCGCATAATTCAAATTCAATGGCCTAATGAAATGAAATGAAAGCGTGCGCTGAATGTCACCTTATCGAGAAAACAAATCATTTTTCACTGTTTCGATGTGCGTTGACTGCCGTTGTTGATAACTGACAAAAGCATACAACAAACAACGACTGGAATCAATGTATTCCCCGAACTCTGAAGCCAATTTTTTAGAGACTTCGGAATTCGATTGTCATGACGACCAACTTCCAAATGAAAGCATCAGCTTATTGATTTTTTTGGCAGGCTTAGCTGATGCTTCAAATGATTATCGGCCATACTTTCCTTTTCAACGAGAAAAAAAATGTATATACCTGTTATTAATTTCACCTCTTTCAAATATATTATTTTATGTTCGGCTTATGTTGTTTATACACTTACATACTACATACCAGGGAATAAGAAAGCAGTTAATAAAATATGAGTCTCAAAAATTTGCGACTGGGTTCAATGTAGTTACCAATGACGTAATACCACGTAAGACAATCGCATGATTGAACATGAACGTCGAAGCTTGAAAAGTACAGTTGTCATTAAATTTGAAAAAGATGCCAAAATTCTACATGCACCGGCTATCAAAATTCCTTGTTGTTGCTCTATATTCATTTCATTCTGAAGGATACGTATGAATTTTGCTCGTTTTTTTGGCAGCCATGAATTTTCCTGATTTTTCTCTCTCTGATGCATGCATGCATACAATTAACAAATAAGTTGTTTTTATTTGTGGTTTGTTGCATTCCATCCATATTGGATCATTGGCGTATTGTCTATGCTTACCAATCGAAATGGAGCAGTGGATTTTAACGATTTTTGATATGAAAAAATAAAAACAATTTCAATGGAATAAAAATAGAAGATGTCAAATGAAATAATAAGATGTCATTGTTATTAAAAATTGGTTTTGTTGTTGTGTACTAGAAATTTTATTGCCATTTTTCCTTTCCAATCAGACCATTTTTTTTTCTTTATTGTTTCTTCTTTTGCTATTCATTGGTTATGGTATTGTGCGCTTAATTCGATTTTCATTTGAAATCAGTTTGTATGAAATGGTAATCTGTGAACGAATGCCAAACAAATGCACCAATAACGTTTATCAACATCAAAATTGAAACTTGAATTCGTTGTATGAACGTTTCGTCATTACACTTGGATTTTCTCGAGCGCAAGGATTTAATCATTTTTCCAGTTCCTACTCTCAGCATTAATTTGTTTCAAAAGAGAGAACCAGAATGGTTGCAAAGCTCATAAATTCGCGCAATATTGTTTTCTCGGCAAATCAGAATAAATAGACGTTCAGGAAATATATTTGTGGCTCTGCAAAACTGAGCACCATATGCAGTGTGATGAATCTGGACTAAAATGATGTTTCGTTGAAGAATAATGTAACAAACGTCAAAGAGCGCACAGAATGCTACGGTTGTGTTCGACGGTAGTATTATTTTAATATTTTGTTTCAAAGATGTTGTCTCGGTTCATTTTACCTTTCAGAAGACAATATCGAGCCAAAGCCCAATCGAATGTAACCGTAGCGTTTCGTCGTTGTATTTGATAGCTTCATACGGGCACGCACAGCATTTGTAGTAGTAGTAGCAGCAGCAGTAGCTACTGTTGTTGTTGCCCATCACCAATAAAAGCAACATTATCTCGTAGTAATATCACATCCACAAAGCGTATTGTCTACGCTTACCAAACGAAGCCCAGCCCATTTGGTATTATCAAAACGGCCATAACACAGCATAAACATTTATCCAATCAACAACTTAAAAATCGAATACAAAGCACACAAACGGAACGATATTTCGATACGCACACACAATGAATGCGAATTGAATATATGGTGTGCCTGTGCTGTGCATGGCGCGCACACAGTGGATGGCAACGCCGGAGACAACACATGCATGCATCAACCAAGAGTCTCTTTCTCTCGCTCTCCGGATAAGAGAGATATGTGGAAATAAAAGCGGACGATTGTACGTTAACATTAGCAGCAGCAAACGATGTGCTTCATTTTTTGGCGCCCCAGAACACAGAAAATTCGTCTCTATATCGCGTTTATAATATTATCATTTGAGTGTGCGTGCTGTCGCGTTTGGATGGTGTCTCTCTGCATGTGAGTGGGTTGTGATTGTATCGTTTCGTCTCGTGTAGTTGTATTTTGCGCTCATGCAGCAGGTTGATCATGGCGATGGTTTTTCGAATCGAAGCGTCGCGCGCGCTACGAAAACAATAACCACGAAGAGACTAAAGAGCAAGAGAAAGAGCGGGCTAAAGGAAAACGGCCATACGGAACCAGTGACACAACCGAACAATAACGCCAACGATCAACATATTGAAGTGAGAGAATCGTTTGACTCTCGCACTTTCATCGCTTTTATTATCGAGCCGTCCTTCCATTTGTTCGGATTTGTTTGTGATTTTCATAATGTTTGTGGTAGCGCGCACACAGCGTCACAATAACAACAATACCAAGGGAAATACAATTGTGTGCTACGGATACGCGTACGTGTTGTGTGTATTTTGTCATTGTGCTTTACTTTAATTTAATTTTGGATATATGCAATACACTAAAAATCAATTCAGCAGATGAATCAGTGCGCGTACGGAAGCTCGTGAGCACAGTATACACGCTTCGATTATTATCTTTTCATTTCATTGCAAACATTCACAGTACTTTTGAGCTACGACTTTTTCGTTATTATTGTTGTTGCTGCTGCTTCTGATGTTGCCGTTGACGATGTTTGAGATCCGTTCGTAAGGCAATATGTACCACAAAAAGCACCTAACATCCTCTGCTGCTGCTGCTGCTCCTGCTGCTGCTGCCGCTGTTCGATTTTAAGCTAGACGAAACACAAAAAAATAATTGCACTGATTAAATTTTCGGGATTAAATTAAAAGACGTGAAATTTGCGCCCCCAGAATAGCACTTCCGTGAAAACGAGTGAATAATTCGTTTTATTATTATTAGTCCTAATCACAGTAACTGAATAAAAAGACTAATCAGTCTGCCATAAACAATGTGTATACGATTTCCTATATTACAGTTCACGATTTATATGTTTTTTGCTAGTGATTTGGTTCCAGCTGAACAGTGAAATACAAAATTCATTGTGGCTTATTTTAAATAATTTGATTGATTTTGATATCAGTGAAAAGTTAAGTGTTGTATCGAGGAATTTTCGACGGTTGACATTTTTTTGGATATCCATTTTACCTAAAATAATGTGAACAAAAAAATTCGACAAATTTATATCAAAATAGAGACGAACATCGATAAAATAACAAACAAAAAAAATAACACAGCCGGATTCCACACACGGCTTTAACATTTCAAGAACAGAGCGTCGTAAAAAAGAGATTCGTTTTTATGATTCGATAAAAAAAAATATTTATTATCATCAATTGTCGTTCACTTCATTCGTGAAAGTCATAAAAAACCTTTTCAAACTGTCTGCATTGTCGATTCGCAATTTTTCAGCGAATATGCTGAACAATTTGGGCGGAACAGCATCGCTTGGCGGTGAGTTGCATTTCTGTTTTAAATCTGTTTGTTTCTCTTTCATAAATCTATCATTTTAAAATTATTTATGGACACATATCTATCTCTAAAATCACTTTATCTTGGATGATTTTCCCAAAATAATGAACAAAACGTACGGTTTTTCAAGGAATCAAACAGACATTGCCAAAAAATAATCTGCCTGGTTGTTACCGTCGGATACTGTTGTACGCTCGCTGCAATCGTTTGCACATCATAATGAGCTGAGCGCAAGCCATCATATCCAGCGAAGAACTAGTGCAAAATTAATAAAATGCACAGTGAATAAATTGAGCTAGCAAAATATCTGTTTCTAAGCGTTATTGTCCAATTAACTACGGCTATTTAGCACATTTTGATTTTGTGATAATACAGAAAAACATTTCGTGTAGTAAATTTATAACAAATATTTCAATGCTTTTCATAAAAATGTTTGTCACAAATTCACATAATGTTTTCTTCAAATAGCCGACGTCGTCTGTGTAGTGCAACGCTAACATTCATCATTTGCAAAACTATAATCATTCAAACCTCGAGCATGGACGTAGACGCACACACGACATTAGCTGCTACCTGCTAGTCCATTCGCAAACGTAGTTTGTAGGATTTTTCTTGATACTGTATTGAATACATCCATCAATGCAGTGTCAACTATTACCGTCAAATTGTGTAGCGCTATTCATTCATTGGAACTAACTTGGGGTGGCCGCAGATAATTATTAGTAGATAACGCTTTGGAGCAGATATTGTGTAAGCTTAATGTATTAATTGCATAAGTGTTCAAGGTTTGAAATTCAGGGTATTTTGACCACGGACAAGGCGATTTTTCTCAAATTCGTGAAAGAGTAGTGGATAGTTTTTCAATTTTGTAAAGGGATAAATTGAGAGATGGAAGACAATCAAAACCAACATTTAAGCTTATAAAAAATACTTGAACAGTTGATCTGATCAAAACGAAAGCTACATTTTAAAGTGTTTTTCTATTTATTATCATTGCACATTCGGAAAAACATTGAATATAGCGTCTAATTTTGACGAAAAACCACAAGTTTTCATTCAAATCTTTTGTGTGGAATTTCAAATAGTCATACGAAGTTTCAAACAAATCTCATTTTCTTAGCCGATTCCCATTGAAATTTGTTGTTTCCAAATCTCATGGTGCGGCTGTTGACACTATATTTTTCTATATTTCGAATTAGCGCGCTGTGTAGTTCCGATTTGAAATGTTAAATTACATTGATGTGCTCTTTGAAATTGAGGGCGCTCGCGTCGCCTCAAATGACTTTGACGTTCAACAGCCGCCACACGCCAAATCTATTTATAAAGCATATTAAACTTTAAAAGAAAACAAGACGTACATAAGCCATATTTTTAAAAAAAAAAATGTCATTTTAGACGATCAAAAAGTTCCAAATCCATGGATATTCGTTTCAATTTTCTTCTGTTTGTTCATTGCATATTTACGGTTGAACTCGTTGTACTCATTGATTATTGTAACAGCCACAATAGCAAAATATTCATTTTCGGGTTTTATTTTATTCATTAAATAATTAATTTTGCTCGGAAATTCTCTTTCGTTTAAAATTAGTTTGGCTTGCGCACAAAAATGGACGCCAAACACTGGAGCAGGGCATCGAATGAATATTTATTTCGTTTGCTGTTTGTTATTCACAGCCCTCGACACCACATTTAAATGTATTTATAATCTGGCAATTATGCGCCGCCATTTGGAACGAAGAGACTTTAGCGAAATTGCCGGAGTTCATTTTTCATGTGAATGAAAATTCGATTCACATTCCAAATTAAATAAATGTGAATTCTGACGGACTGGAACGCTTAAATTGTTCCTTTTATAATAAATGCAAATGATTTATCAATGTGTGTGTGTGTGTGTGTGTGTGTGTTGTGAATCGGTCATGCTTAGTGTTTTGTATTAAATTTAACATCGCAAGCCTTTCGCAAAATCTTCTACAGACAATGAATTCATCGGAACAAATGTGTTTTTGTTGTCCGGATTTTCAGAACTTGCCACAAATTGCCATCGAAGACATCTCTCACTTCTAAAAGCATCTGAGAAATAATTCATTGATCGTACCGGAATGCGGGTTCGCCAGGCAGAAAAAAGTTTTTTAGGTTATATGTGTGACGTCTATCCAGTGTAGAAAACGTACAATTGCGACAATACGCTCAAATGCGACGGACACTCTAAATATTATCTCCATTCAAATTTGCGTGCCATATAATTCATATTTAAATTACGAAATCTATGAACATTATATTTTATGTATAAACTTTGTTTAAAGTCCCGTTGATCCTTTGCTGTGCATATGTATGTGGTATCGCTGTGGCGACGACAACAGCGGCATACTTATCCATTGCACGCGGATCAGAGTTGTTGGATTGGAGGCATTTCGTCGAGTCGACATCCACATACTGAATAATTGGTGTATTTGTGAGTATGTGGTTGAACAACACACGACTGGAATATCTTTTTTTTTTCGGTTGGTATCGAAATAAATTGTCGTCAGTAAAAAGCATTGCCAGAGTAAATTGGACTTAAAGCTTCAAATATTTTAATTTTATACGTTAAAATTAAAACAAACGAGCACTTCTTTTATTTTCATTTGAATGAATCAAGTAACCATGCCCTTCGCAGTGATATGTGTGATTCATTTGTACATAATCTGTAGTACTATACTCATATGACTCCGATGCAATTCAATTGAATTTCTGGAATGGGATGCTGGGCTGGAATTCTAAGTCATTCCACCAAAATCGTTCGGAATTATTTTTTTCGTACATAAGACCATATTGGAGTGAAAGAGAGAGATTCCACTATTATTCAGCGTGCCACCGGAATTATCCCGATAACTCAAGGAAGAGTGGATTGTGTGAGAAATAATTCCGGTGGCACGCTGAAAAATAGTGGAATCTCTCTCTTTAACTCCAATATGGTCTTATTTACGAAAAAAATAATTCCGAACGATTTTGGTGGAATGACTTAGAATTCCAGCCCTGGAATCTATACATTATATTGGCGATGGATATGGACACAATTTACAACATTTTTATCTATTTGTGAATACATTTACAGACATGAATACATGAACAAAAAGATACAACAACGTCAAAATCGACTCCATAAAAAATAGTGACAGAGAGATATTTATATATTGGGTATCAAAACCATAGGCACATAATGGACCTCAAAAAAGTAATAGAGTTGATCTTTTATTTTCTCTCGTATACCAAGATTTGCTGGAAAATCCTGCGATTTATTGAAATAAATCAGATGTTATGGCCGCTTAATTTGGCGCCCACCACATCCGACAGCTTCCAAATAATATGGCGGTAAACGGTCGATCATTGGCTTTTTTTAAATTATAAATATACTACATTTTTGAATGAGGCCTTAGTCGACCGGCAGTAAAATTGTCGAAATGAACATGGTAAATATTGAAAATGTCAGCGCTATGAATGTCTGGTGTTCATTCATAAAATGTGGCGACAGAAGAAGCAACATTACACTTCCATTTCATTCTTTCATCCAAACAAAAAGGCAATTCGAAAAGAAAACGCGAAACTGCTTCATATCGATCTGGAATCGATGGCAAGAAGGTTTTCATCATTTCTCGGTAAAATGTTTCACACTGGCTATGTTTTTGTTGTTGTTATTTTTGTTGTTAAAAGTGTTAAATTTAACACCTTCGTATGATGTCAGCTACCGTTTGTGAAGTTTCATGGATTCATGACTGGATCGAAGCGAGAAGAGCACATCATTGAAATGGGTGTAAGATGCCATACAACAACTAATTTCATTTCAATAATTTCGAACAGGATCGAACACAATAAACCAGCATCAGAATGTTAGCAGTTCAAAATGTCATCCAGTGTGACTAATGATCATGAAATAGCACAATATTCCCGAAATTCCGTATCAATTCCTCAGCGATCGCTTCTTTTGCCAATGACTTCTTGATATGACTATCGACAAATCATGGTGATATTCATACCTATTAAAACAAAGACACAATAAACGCTCAATAAAGTTCAAATGACAGAGAGTGCGATGCGTACGCCGTTGGTCGTGAATAACTGATTAGTGAATGATTGAATTGTGTTTGCCACCATAAAAGAAAGAAACACAAATAAATACAATTGGTCGATTGCACTGTCATCACATTTTTCTCTAACATACATTTACGAGTGCGGCACGCTGTTTATCGCCTCGTATTTATTCAAATATCACGCTTTTCGTTTAATAAATCAATCATAAATTGTGCTAAAAAAATAACGCCTAAACAATTTAATGATGGCGTTCATTGAAAAATTAAAAGCTAATTATCGCTATCAGGCTCGTCTTTTGTTTAACTTCATTCTTTATTTTTTATTCGGTAGTTCATACATACATACGGTAGCGTATACGAATAAAAATACAGTAGGCAGTATTGGATACATTGAGCACGATCGCTAACTTTATTTGATGATGAGTCAAAAAGAATCACACTAGAAAATGAACAAAAAACATATCTACTTCGATGTATTTCAACACGCAAACCAGAAATCACCTTTAAATTTTGAAAGATTCTGTGGCCCGGGCAAATTTTAACATTTTTCTCTTGCCAAATATTTGTTTATGTCTTATGGCACCTAGTCACAGTGAATATAACACTACTCGTTTTTTTCACCTCTCTGCATCTGTGTTCTGATGAATTTGTTTGCAAGCGATGCGTCGTGAAGTTTTCATTTTACTTTTTTTCTGTTTCATCATGATGCAGAGGCATTTGAAGAACAATCATTTTTTGTATCCTATTCATTTCTGTGCTCCCTGTCATAAGAAAGAGGAAAAAAGGCAGCGGCAAAGTGTAAATACTTGCAGAAGGCACAAATACAAAAGTTGATGAACATGGTTTATTGGATGATTTCGAATAAGTGCTGCATGCCACAGACACAGACACAGACACTGGGGTCAAATCGATAGGCTCAGAAATGAAACAGGTTTTGCGTAACAAAAATAAAGCAACATTTCA
This sequence comes from Sitodiplosis mosellana, assembly GCF_009176505.1. Lineage (NCBI taxonomy): Eukaryota > Metazoa > Arthropoda > Insecta > Diptera > Cecidomyiidae > Sitodiplosis > Sitodiplosis mosellana. Next base: position 3,742,618 of record NW_022601408.1, read on the forward strand.
AATTGTTTAAATACAAAAATGAGACGACAGAGAAAAAAAAGTATCAGATGAAAAATCACACGTACGTGCTAATTCTTCAAAAAAAAAAAAAAAAATGTTTTACTCAAATTATTTCGTGCAGGTAGAGAGAATGAACCCTCAAGAGGAAGAAACCACTCGCAATTTACCATTTCTAAACAAAGATGGGCCACTTCATGAATAAAGAACGCGAGATAGAATGAAAATCCATGAATGATGCAACTTTTAAACTATATCTCTACTGGTCAATGATATCTTTTAAGCGACTAGATTTTTATAATACATGTAAAAATAATATACGAAATATTATTGTAGACACAACAAATCTCTCACTTACTTTGCTTATGGGCCAGTTTTCCTTTGTTTGAGAAACGAGTGATCACGAAACAAAACATTTCGATCCATTGAATTGTGTATTTAGATAGTCTCGACATCTTTTCTTTTTTTTTCATTTATTTTCATCGCATAACGTCTTTATATTTTATAAATAGTAATAAGCCAATACCTGATAATTTATTGATAAAGTTTTAAAATGTCTGTTTATTTTGTTTTAGGTCAAAAGGATTGTGATTTACCGAAATCGTATTCGTACAATCAACTTCCGAATGCAGGCTCATCAGATCCGGGCGGTGGTCGACTGAATGTATCTGGTGGCATTTGTGAGCCTCACAATTTACACCAGGATCAGGTAAAATGATTGAACGCCCCAATAAATACTATATATATTCGACGGTAAAATGCATCTTCATTCGAACTTGAATGATTCAAGGAAGCAATTGGCTTTGATGTCATTTAGCCAATTGATTGTTTGGATAAAATATGTCATATATCAGTCTACAACAAGACTATCATTCCTATGCAAAGTTCAATTAAAGAGAGCGTGAAAATGATTGTGCACTTTGGAGGAATTCAAAAAATTTGAATAAAATTAAAGTCTTCGCATACAAAAGATGGTGAGCGGCTTCAAAGGGCTAGCGAAGGGCAATTAAAATCCCAAGAACCTGTGAAGTTATTCGTTATATCTGTATTTTTATGTGCTGTAATTCAAGAGCTCAGCTGCTTTCTTTTAGCTGTCCAACTAATGACTAATGCATATACTATGTAATTCGTTTTATATGAATTTTTAATAATTCAGCTTTGTTTTTCCTCATCCAAATATAACACGTTGCTGATGTTGTCGCTGCTGATTCAAAACGAAACCCGTTGTCGATTGATACACAAAAAATAAACAAATCTAGAATGCGGAAAAATCCAGCAAACAAAAACGACACCGAACTCGATTCACGCCGGCTCAGTTAAATGAATTGGAACGATGCTTTTCAAAAACACACTACCCAGATATTTTCATGCGAGAAGAAATCGCCATGCGAATAGGGCTGACGGAATCAAGAGTACAGGTAAGCAATTTAATGATCACATTTTTATCGTTGACTTCTTTGTCGTCGTATTCACGTTCAATTCTGGATACTGCAAGCAGCAACAGACTGATTGTTTGATTCCCACAATTCGTTTTCATCGTATGTATGTAAGCCGATTGTTTATTGATCATATATGTTTGCATCTTGAAATACAAACATACAACTGAATAACAAATCATCAATTTGATTGTGATGCAAATGTGCCACTTAAGGTTTACACTCCCATCCAATAACATGACACATGCTAGTCGATAATTTGTGTTCGCCTAATTAAATCGAATGATAATTTTTCTATGCTCAACATTTGCTGCGAGCGAAACAAACAAACATTTATCTAAGGTAAACAGGATATTGGTTCTAATTTTTCACTTCGATTCTTCCGACACGTACCCTCATTTGCATCGAATTCCAAAAATTATCATATGCAGATTTTGCGAGAAACTGCATAGAATTCTTCATTCAACGACAGTTTTGCTCATTCCACATACGAGTGCAGTACGTTCATAAGAATCGAGCAGACGAAGTAAAATGAACTACTTCTGACCGAATGATATTTCCAGGTTATTATCGTATAAGCGCAATGCAATGATAGCATAAATGATAGCATAATACCATCATCATTAAGAATATGAAATATTGGGGTTGTAAATTTATAAATTTGCATACGTGTGAATTGTAATTTCAAATCGTGTCACATGAACTTTCTAGAATGAGAGACTGAATTTAGCAAACTGTTTACAAAAGCGGGACTTGGGCCCATCGTACGCAGAAAAAATGCCCTTTGAAATGTTAGTACGCAAATGAAAATCTTTATACAGTTCAACTTTGACATTTGAAGCATGCGACGGAAATACGTTCTAAAGTATAGGTAGTCAAGAGGAGAATAAATTTGATCCAATCAAAAGAGTAAATCGACCCGATTCTCCTTGGTGGTAAAAATTCAACACGTTATTCAAGTTTTATGTTTGGAATCAGTTCGCTAAAGTCAGCACTTGATCGAACCAGTTCATATTCGCTTCTATAAATCATTGCTCCGACATATGTTTAGGTAGAATCCAATCGAAGCAAGGAAATTAAATGGCTGCAAACATGTGTTTTAAGATTGCTGAGCATCTCAGCATTTCGTAAGGCACGGATATATCCGAGCATATCGACGACGCATACTGTATAATACAGTGGCGTGTGTTGCTACGTGCAGCCGCAACGACTCGACCGAATTGTGTTCGCAGCAACAACATACAAATTCCGGTCGTGTAGCAACGCACGCCACTGTATGCGTCGTCGATATGCTCGGATATATCCGTGCCTTACGAAATGCTGAGATGCTCAGCAATCTTAAAACACATGTTTGAATGGCTGAGAAAATCGGGCTTTGCTCTTAATCAAAATTCATTGTATGATTATTCTAAAACTACTTGAGCTATGAGGGAAATCGATTTGAATACTTTTAATGCGGAAACCTCTTGGATTTCTCTCATTTGATTTGGAGATTAAACATTTCCCAATTACATTCATCCATGCGTGAAGGTTTTTAAAACAGAAAACATTTGAATTTTCGAAATAAAACCGGAATATACACACGGAAAATGATATGAGAAACTATTATATGAGTGGTTTGGAGCGAAAATGTACATAATACAGAAAAGTTGAGCGGAAAAGAGATAGCTATATAGTATACTGTATAGTAATCTCTTTTCATTTGACATTTTTCCGCTCAACTTTTCTGTATAACATTTTCGCTCCAAACCAATCATATCATGATGCAACGATAGAAGAAATTGCTGACGGATTTACTATCCAAATTTTTACAGGGAGGTAACAAGACGTACGTTATGAAGTTTTGGACTTCCTACGAAAGAGATGATGAAAACATGTTGTAAATATTTGTATATATCCATCTCTCTCCCTCATCGAAATCGAAGTCAGAAACGTTATAATGTGCCTCTTGCTAACTCCCTTCACAAATTTTATTTTAGAATGTGTCACCTTGTGTCTTGCGGTATGAATCTTTCATTTGCCACGGTGATATACATGAATACAAAAATCGATGCTGAATTATCAAGCGAGAACAATTCATTGATTTGACATAATACAAGCTCAAAATCACATGTTTCAAAATAAATGTTATCGATTTGATATAATTGAACATTAATTTTTTTTTAATTGAAGCGCCGTTGATTGTTGTAAATAGATTCTTCTAAAACGTTTCTCGTAAAAATACTAACGTGTTGAAATGTTTTATTTCTTTTTTCTTTCGAACAATACTAAATGTCAATTTCTTGATACGATTTATTAAATGCCACTATATTTCGATCAATAAAAAGTTATATTTGTTTTATATATTAAATTAAAATGCACACTTGGAATTTCAAGTGAAAAATATTGTTCAACACAGTGAAGTGCAATGATAATATATTCAGCAAATCCAAAATGTTTCAGAGTTCAGTTTGCATTGCTTTTGTCCTTATCAGAAGATCACTGACTTGAATCATGTATGACGTTTGAAATTTCATTTCTGACAAATGACATTTCCAACATTTGGATAAACCTTATGACGAAAGCATTTACTTATACATACTTCCAAATTATACCGTACAGATGCCGTTAGAACATTCATTGCTGAATATTTTCCATTTACAGCGCACTTTGTTGATATTGTTCTTTTTTTCGTGTCGGCAACTGACCATTGAATAATCGACAGTAAAATATAACAAAAATAACAACCAGCAACCCACTCACCAAATCATATGTAGCACACAATCGAAGTAACAAGGATATGAAATGAAAAAAGTTTTATATATTGTAAATAATTAAAGCCCATTAGCGTCGAACACATGCTTCATCGAACACAAGCATAATTGATATTTTATGCGAAAGCGAATTTAATTTACATTACGTATGTTTTACACATTAGTCAAATATCCATAAACATATGTGTGTAGTTTGCATCGATGCGATTTTGTCGGAAAAATGGCCAACCGTATTAAAATAATCGAACCAATATTTATAGCTTGAATCGATCGGTCCACTGAACTCGGCCGTGGCATTCATAACCTTCTCATTGCTCTAAGTCACTGTTGTGTGTATTCGCTTCAACTGAGTGGACACACACCCACCCCCCCCCCCCCCCCCACACACACACACTCGATAAATCTTTCATTTGATAAACCAATTCAATGTAATGAAAACTTAATTAGCTATATCAATTGCTTCATTAAATTTATTCACATTTTATCGGCGATCTTTTTATCGAATAAAAAATAATAAAATATAAAATTAAATAAATGTCAGAAAATTATAATATTGTAATACATGAATATACATTACGGGTTTGAGATAATTCAATGGCCATTCGATCGATTGCCAGCATCAAGTGTTCAATTGATGTGTACGTGTGTGCGTGTGTTTTTTTTGTTCACTTCTTTCGTTCAAAGAATTGAATAAGTAAATTGAAAGGATAATGTTGTCATTAAATTCGAATCACACGTGAAATTCAATTGAACTGTTTATGTGTTGAGTTTATTGTGCTGGATCCACGTGGATTATCACTTCTTTGTCAGTTTTCACAACAACGCTAACATTCCATCGTTCATTCGTTCTCGTTTCCATGCTTCAGTTGTTATTTGAAAGTAGATTGAAGAACCTGCAACAATTTGAAGAAAGAAAAAAAAGTTACGTGTAAAGTAGTGCGCGCTTACAGACGCGTCAAGAATAAATTTAGATGCGATATTCAACAGATTGATGGATTATGTGACGATATATGCATCCAGTTGCACACACAGCACTTACAATTGTTTCCAATCTTTCAAGATCAGCATAACTTCGACAATCGTTTCATCTTCGCGCATTTATGGAAATTGAAAAGAAATCTGTCTAATCAAATGTATAATGCTGAGTGGTTGGGAATAAAAATAACTAAACTTAAACAACTTATAAATTAGCGTATCACAATATTTTTGTTTTTTTTTAACCAAAACCATCATTGAATTGAATCATCATTTCGATCGACTTGAAAGTCATCATGAATTTTCGCCCCGACTGAAGTGAAACTCAATTTTTTTAGTTAACAAATATTTCGCGTTTTACTTTCGACCAGAATTTATTTTCCACTTTTAGAAAACAAAGTAATCCTTCAAGTGGTTTGAATTCATTCACATTTATTCTTAGCAACTCTACAATCTCCGTGCCAAAAGTGGAGAAAAACGCATTGAAATTGGAAAAGTTTTATTTTTTTTTTTTCTAATACCGAAACCCAAGCATATTCGTGCAACGTTACGTTGTCGACGTACACACGAGAATTATTGCATGTGAAACCGTGAAAAGTCAAACGGTTCGATTTTACATAATATAGGATTATTGCCACTGATTTGGATTTTCGTTGGGCGTCAAATGATTTAGTGAGGAGGAGCGCTGTAATAAAGCGATCAGAGAATGTTTCCTGGTGATATTTGTTTGTGTGGCATGTCAATGTGATGAATTGTTTCCACATTCGGCGATGAGTCGCTTAAGATTATGTAAAGATTTATTTGCTAGTTCAACTCTCGATGCTACAGACAGCGCACCGTCTAACATATTGCTGCAATGTACCATGTATTAACTCACCCCTCAATCATATAATAATGTTTGTTACTTATTTGTTCTCTCATCATCATAATCAAAAATGTAATGCCGTTATTAGAGCTCAATGGAAAACTATTAAATCATTGGATCAACTCAATTCACATTATTGGCTACTTATTCGATCGGCGTCTATAAAGTGAATTTGTCTGTCCAAGTTGTAGTTTTCTTATAGACTATATCAAAAAAATGTCTACAACACACAAAATTCTGCCGGCTCAATTTATTCGTAATAATAAATTATTACATCAGTGCAATTTACTTTTCTACCGACAAAAACCAAATAAATGTAACGGAAAGGAACAGGATTGAAACATACTGAATCCCAACCGAGTTGAAAGTAGTGTAGCAGGCACAATGGGTGAGCGAATCGGAGAAATCAAAACCGAAGAATATTACAATTGCAATTTTTGGCCCACTGTGTTTGGTTATCTTACGTTGTGTTGTGTTGTTAACATGATTTTCGCTTACACGCATTATTTAAACTATTTGTTCGTTTAATAAAGATTCAATGGTAATACGGAACACGTGACCGAATATTTAATAAACTGAAAGCGGGGAAGAGTGATTGAGCGTGGTGTCTTCGAAACGAATGGGCAAAGAGGCACAAAATTAAATATACAAATGAAATGTGTCGTCGATTTGGTGTTCGTGTGTTTGTATGTACGTGGTTACATGTTATCAGATGTATTCATTATTGAGATGGTAACCGGAAAAAATACGGTCGAATTGTCGGTGCATAATGCACGGCACGATACGACATCGTCGAATATACCTGTGACCATTGGCGCAAGTGTGCCACGTCAAAATCATTTTAGACAGTTGCCCATCAAATGATTATTCAATTTTACCCAGCGAAAGATAGAGGGATTGAATAGGATGTTCGTGGGCAATGTGCACCTTATTTCGAGAATTTTTATTACCAACAATGCTCATCGCTACCTCAACCAAATGGTTTTTATGCATTTCAATCAAATAAAAGTGCTAAAGGTTTATTCTTTTATTATAAAAAAAGAAACAACAAAAATATTAGAGTTACCAATTTATTGTTTTATTTTCCTCTTGATCGTCCGTGCCATCGTCATCTCGTAGTCGTACTGAGAATCAAATAAATAAATAAATACAACGCCTTAACAACAGGCGTACGTTGATTTTACTCTCTGTTGTTTTCCTCTTCCGTTTCGCTTCTTCCTCTCGTCGAATTCTTGTTCCATTTGATATATCAGGGGCACAGGTAGATTTTAGTGCTATTCCAGTTTTTCTTTGATGTTAGATATGCGCGTGAGTCGGTTCTTAGCCGGTTTTATTTATTAAATTCCCTTCCGATTTATAGACAATTTGAAGCAGAGCAGAGAACATTGCAAATATGAAATAATAAGTCGAGAAAATGTAATAAAAAAGAAATCAGTAATGAAAAACATGAGCGAGAGAGCTGAAAAAATTAACAGATATTCAAGAGTGCTGCGTATACTGTGTGTTCCCTTAATAATAACGAGTACAAATTCAAGAGCTACTTCTTATTGTGTTCTCTTATAGCTGGAGAGTTTGTATCGTCATAGTCTTTATCCAATCCGAAAAAAAAAAAATATCAATGAAAATATGGCTCCACATTTGTTGTTATTAGTCGGTTGAGCTGTATATCCAAAAAACGAAGAACGTAAAAAAGAAAATCTCGGTAATCATGAATCGAGCGAATATGGTGGAAATTCCCAGTACTACAAAAAAAGAAGAAAACTCTTGCATGAAGACAATCACCTTCACGTTTCCCAGCATTCTCTCGGCTGCGGCAAGCTATCTTCTTTTTTCCTCTTATTTTCTTTTTAAATCATAATTATAATTTATAATAATTGCCTTTAATAATGCGTTTTTCGAAATGTCGAAGGCCTTTTTCTTCTATATTTTTTTTTTTTTTTGCTCCTCTTCTTTATGTTTCTTTCCTGCTCGTTCAATTTTTTGTCCTCCTCTGCATTAGTCAACCGCATCTTTTTGAATACTTTTACCGCGCGCCCTTCGATAGGGAATGAAGACGGTAGCATGAAAATTCATGCAACAATAACAAACGTACGAAAAAGTAAGCAAATTGACTTTTGGTGTCTCTTCGGCATGTTTTGGTGTCGGTGTGAAGCAGAGAGCATGGCAAAAAAGGACACAGTCGCACATCGTAGCGTTATTGTATTGTATTGTGTTTGAAAGTCTCGGCCATAAACTCAAATCCCTTAAGCTGACAATGTTTTATATTAATGCGATATTTACCCTTCGCTGGGAATGATATTATAATTTTATTATTATTACTATTATTATGCAGCTATTTTCGATTTCTAGTGTTTTAACCGACTTTGTTGTTCGGTCGGTGTGGCCCTTTTAAAGCAAAGCAAACAAAGTAAACCATATTCAATACGTAATGCTCTCAATGATTGTTTTTTTCTTCTTCTTCTGGGGGTTGCAATGCGTGCACCATCAAATGGTGTGCATTGCATAAATACGGCTGACATCGCGCAACAACGAGAAAGTCATACAAACCAGCCATAAACTAGGCTAAAAAGTGCGTATCATGCTCGTGTCATGCATTTACGTGAGAGAATTTGCTCGACACTCTTTCAATAAATCCATTTTAGCCGTGTTATTGTTACCATTTGCTGGTTTTTGGCCATACACGTTTCTTTTCTTATGCTATCATCTTCGTTCGTTCGCATTTTTCGCTACGCATTCAATGCCACTAGATGCGGTGACGACTATATACGAGGGAACCATATAATAAATGATGTTATACAACATTCTCCCATATTGAATGAAATAAAACATATTAACAGCTCTTTGCACACATCCACACCTTGTGTTTGCACAATCTTTTTCATTGGTATAAATGTGTATAATTCAAATGAAAACACCGCCGCCACCAGAAACAAAGAAAAATCTATGTACATTTTGGCATTGTGCTCGTTGGTTTTCTCCACTTTTCGCCTCGGGAAATTCATCTATTCGCGAAATAAAATCTTTTCGAATCTTATGAATTTTGTAAATTCTCTGCGAATTTGTCAAATCCAGAAATGTGACAGCTGACGCCATCTTAGTTATCGATCGCAGTAACAAAGAATGAAAATTCATAAAGAATTCGCAGGGAATATGCGAATCGGCAAGAAAAATTGCAATGAAACCATCAAATTTGATAAATTCAACCAAGCTCGCGTTCTTAGTGAGTCAAAAACGACATCGGCCCTCTAGGCGGGAATAGCATCAAACTGTTCAAAATACACGGGACTTTCGAAATACACGGTGTATGTGTGCGACACTGCGTGCGTAAACGACAATGTGTTAACCTTAGAACCGTGAAACGGGCACTGACCAACTTTAAACACTTATATCTTTATCATTTTTCATCATAAATGATTTACACAAAGATGGTTTGTTGAACATTCGACTACATGAATTGCGCTAACATACTCACATACGCATACTACGTCATCACATATGTGCATAAGCATGTGTGATGCGCTATACGTGAAACGGGTGCCTGAGTGCCCAAAGTGCATTTTTGTATGAAAACTAGAGTGTGATAAGAGATAAAAGATTTGTGTCTTGAGCAAAGTTATAGAACATGTCAAGTACTATAATATTTGTACAAACACTATTCCGTTATCACTTATCAGTTCCGCGAAATATGCAAAAAACGCGGAAGACGCGTATTTTTTGTATCTAATTTTTTAATGGACTGATAAGAGATAAGAGATATCTGTCTTCAGCAAAGTTGTAGAACAGGTTGGTTGAGTTCTACAACATTCCCGAAAACTTTAACTTGCTATCTCTTATCAGTTACGCGAAAAATGATAACATAAAAATCGCGTTTTTTGCGGTTTTCCGCATAATTGATAAGAGATAAGGAATAAAATCTTCAAAAATATTGTAGTACTTGTTCTTGAACTTACCCGCTCTACAATTTTGCCCCAGACAGATATCTCTTATCTCTTATCAGTTGCGCAAAATACGCGAAAAACCGCAGATGACCGCGAAAAATACGGGTTTTTTACTTGTCATTTTTCTCGTAACTGATAAGAGTTAGGGGAAATCTGTCTTCAGCAAAGCTGTAGAAAGAGTTGATCTCTACAACATTCCTGAAGACACCAACTTGTTATCTCTTATCAGTTACTCGAAAAACCGCGAAAAACACGATTTTTATGTTATCATTTTTCGCGTAACTGATAAGAGATAACAAGTTGGTGTCTTCGGGAATGTTGTAGAACTCAATCTGTTCTACAACTTTGCTCAAGACAAATATCTCTTATCTCTTATCAGTTCTGTAAAAAATGATATGGAAAATCTCGCGTTTTTCGCATTTTTGGCGGTTTTTCGCGGAACTGATAAGAGAAAACGGAATAGTGTTTGCAAGAATATTTTATTACTTGACATGCTCTATAACTTTGCTCAAGACACAAATCTTTTATCACTTATCACAATCTAGTTTTCATACAAAAATGCACTTTGGGCACTCAGCCACCGGTTTCACGAACAACGTTATAAAATAGGTTTCACGGTTTGAAAGTTAATGACAGCTTCAAGCTGTACCGTCTTGAAAGTGTCTTGGGATTTTTACGCAGACGTGTGCAGGGGGGGGGTTTCCGGTTTTACCCCCCCCCCATCTAGGATTTGAAAATGGAGACCCCCTTCTAGCGATTTAGACTGTTTTACACTAGATAGAATCGATTTTCAAAAGTGAGGGCCTTTTTTTTAGGACTTCAGTTTTTTTTCCACATCCATTGACAAAATTTTTAGAACCCGATCTGGCAAAAAATTTTACCCCCCTCTAGGATTTTTGACCTTGCACATGTCTGATTTTACGTCAAATCACTACCATGTATTTAGATACGAGCAAAGCGATCTTGATTCAACTAACATAAATACCCCTAGCCTTTCGCCTATTTAATAAAAGGAGCTGGGTGTATTTGATGGTTTCGCGCCGATTTAAGTAATAAAGATCAGGTTTTATTGGCTTCATTTTATTCATTACTAGCCCAATCGGCTCGCCGCTCGCCGTTTCGGCTAGAATTCGCCAAGTTGCACTATTTTCAAAACTTCGGGTTATTGTCGCTATATTTGTCATTACTTCATTTCTTGTGTCATCCTCGGCTTCTTGCGTCATCTCTCGTACGTTCATTTTTTTCACAATTAATCTTTTTTGGGTTTTCAATTCGATAGCTATTAATATGTCACTGACCTGACAACAAATCAATCTAGCTACTTTGATTCGAATCCACAATACAACCATTTGTTTTTTGGATTGGAAGATTACAATTTTGGCGATGTATTTGGAGTTTGACTTACATTTTGCCAAAATTCAATTATAATAACTCATTTTCTGTTCCACCGCATAAACAACAATAAACATTAGAAACCATTAATACCTCTCTGTGTCTGGTCGTTTTTAAATCAGTATTTCAAGCTTCATTCTCTTTCAAGCTACTCTATCTCTATTTTAAGCCAATCTTCGTGTGTCTTCTCTCCATTTTAAGTATCTCTTTCATTCAAAACAAATTTCACTCATGTATGGTTTGTCCTGATGCGAAGTATTAATTTTTTCAATTTATTTATTTTTAAATGAAATCAAATCTCTTTTACAACAATACGCATTTAATATTTCATTGCCATCAATCCACATTAATGTAATATGGAAAAACAATGAAAACATTTTTTTTTCGTCAAACTCCAACAAATTCAATTTGAAAACCAAAACTGCATTTATAAGATTACTCTTGAGGCCGCGCGAAATCAAACAATAAGTATAACAATAAATGCATGAATCAAAAAAAGGGGAGATAACTGGCTACAGACACACACACACACAGACACACACACACACACAGACGAACATTCAGTTTTCTATATATAGATTTTAAAAAAACCTTTTCTAGACCGCGAAAATTCTAATGGCACGCATATCAACAAAGCCATAGACACACGGGCGAACATTCAATTCTTGTGGGTTTTGATCGGTTTCAATATATTATATGTGTTTAGCAATCTTATCGATAAGTTTTCATGTGTCTGAGTTCTGGAAGAGCTCATTCTAGCCGCAATCGATGCTATAAATGACAAAGTAGTGCTCAACTCCTTACATGTTTTATGGATTACATCGAACCAAAGAACACGTCTATTATATTGTCACTTCAAACTTTTAAACCACAAATTAATTCGATACACACAAATCTACTACCTTTCAAACAACATTTTTCGTAATTTTTTTTTCTTCGGTCTATTTATTATCGGCCTTTTTATTAATTCGTTTACTTCTTCTTTTTTCGTATGCAAAATAAAGTTCATTTTAAAATGATTTTTGGATTCGATGCCAATTTACCGCAAAATTACCAAAATGAGTTGTTTGTATTAAACGAATGTACATTAGCGTACACGTTGCCAACTGACGTTGTATTCAATTATGCGAAAAAAAAGGGAAAATCTAGGTAAAAACGTATTGAAAATGAATTAATCATAATCGAATCCCTTGCAAAATTGTTCAAATTTTGACAGATTGAATCTTCTTCCATTTACATTTTAAAGGTATCAATTCAAACTAAATGATATGTGACTCTTTTTTACACTCTGACGCAAGTGTCAAAATGGGCTGTTATTATTATACAATTTATTTGATGCAACTTATTAAATTACGCCACGATCATTTCAAAACCGATAATTTTCGATATAAAATACATTGTATCGATGTGATTAAATCGTTTGATTTCCAATGCTCAGTCAAGCGTATGGCGGAAATTCTTTCCGTTCGTAATCTTGTTTCGAACGGCTGGCTATTTTTCTGTTTTTTTCTCGTTTTAAATGTTCAATAGGTAAAATTTTCATTTTCATTTATCAAAACGCTATTGAATTATGATTTGGTCGATGCTTTCAAGCAATGAAATTGCTTTCAATTTTAATTATTTTTACTCTACTGTTAAGTGCAATTAATTAAAGTTGCGATTTTTATCGTTGATCGTCAGTAACATCCATTATCGTTATTAGCACATGGTCTGGTTTTCATAAATAGGTATTGCGAACACATGCGCTGGCGAAATCAAGTAGAAAGTAACTTACGCTTGGCGCATAAGAAACATGGAGTTCAAAACAAACAAAAATTAATCCAGAATGAAGCTTGGAAGTGACAAAACACTGACTGAGGGATGCCTGCATAAACAAAATGAAACCCATAGACTTAGGCAGACAAAATGGTGTAGTTGATTACGTAAAAACAGTCAGTAGATGGTCCATTAACATATAATCGAGTGTCTGAAATAGCCATTTTACCGCCCATATCAATCGTTTTGGCCAATAATCGTAAAATCACCGCCGTTTTCGTTTATCCCTTTTTTATTACTTCTGTGTGATCTATGCAAAAGTTGGCCTCACTTTCCAGGCTTAGAATAGCCCGGCGTGCAATGTACAGAAAAGTACGAAATCGATGGACGTGCGTGCGTGCATACAAAAGCATGTAAGTCGTCTCGATACACAGATTGAATGTGTCATCGTCATAAGGCACCGTTTCACTTTCAATCGAAAACACTGAAATTGAATTTATTGGCAAAAGCAATCGTTTCCGCCATTCACCGAGACACGCTCTCTCTCTATCTCTAAGTATCGCATCGGATCAGCAAACACATTCAAACTCCGATGATATTGTGTGATAAAATCTGGCACAAATTCACCATGTTGTTTTAAATTAAATATAAATTTCCAGCAGGACAGTGAACCGAATCCCAAAAAGAATGGTATTTGCATATCGGGATTTAAACAAATAGGGTTTTTGTTGTTGACTCGTAAGTATCAAAAGCACTCACATTGAATCCATATTGTTCAATTATTTATCGATATAATGAGGAGAGGAAAGATGCCAAGCGAAAGAAAAAAAAAAAAACAGTTCGGAAAGGCAATACTCAAGGATCCATTCCTATTAAACTTTTTTTTGTGCTTCATGACAACTTTTGTTGTCTATGTGTCTAACTGATACTGAAGGACGTGGGCAAACGGCAAAAAAAAAAGAACGAGAAAAAACTTGGCAAGATATTTATTCGTTATTCGTCTTTGGTTCAGGAAAGTATATTCGAGGCAGCCTTTGCGTAAGCGGAAGCTATGAAAAAATATGTCTTAGAAGAGACAGCTCAACTTTTGGCATAATCTGGCCGCTCTGAAATAATTCGCATTTTGCCTTTGTATATTTTTTTCTTTTGTGTTCCCGATTGCTTTTGCTTTGCATCATATATATGTTCTTTGGCGTACAGTGAAAAAATGTGTACACAAACCAACGTGTTAACAATAAAAACGAAACGAAAATAAAAATAAAATAAACGTCTAGAATTTAAATGTATACATCTATCCAGCAACAGAAGGAAAAACACATTTTCTCGATTTGGCTTAAGCCCACATTTTCACATACACAATACGATTTGCTATGTGTGCAAATGCAAGAGCGACGTTCTAACAAGAGCAACACAAAGAAAATAAGCGCACAGAAAAAGCTGTTAGGAAAACTGTAGGACTGTGGTAGCATAGATGATACCTAACCATTTATATATGTATCTATTATGTATGGAGCGAAGCGGAATGCGCGCTGAAACCGTAAGCGTAATGTGAATATATTGCATAACATAAAACACACATATATTTTTTGTGTATGAGCAGAAGAAAAAAGCCATAGCTAAAAGCCAGCGAACATGAAATGGATGTTGTGTTAATATGTATGGATGGATACTACGTTCGGCTGATTTTGCTTTGCCTCATGCTGGCTGCATCCTCTGCATTGAAGCCCCATTGTGTAACCATGGAAACATGATTCGTTCGCTTTTTCTCACTCTCTCCTTCCGATTTTATTTCATTTTTCAATTTTTTTCTGTTCTCTTCTCCGCTCCGCTCAATTTTTGTTTTTGCTCGTCGAACGTCGAACATCCATTGAGTTGATGATCCCGAACAGTTTTTGTTTGTGCTTTCATATACAGCTCACAGCTTTATTGTTTCAGAATGGCGTAGCGTACTTTTGTGTTCGATTACAACTTAACTGGATTTGTTTTAGGGATTTCATATGAAAGAGTTGAAAACAAGAGAGAAATAGAGCGAAACCCGTCGAAATTGGTTATGGTTTGTCAATTAATAAACATCGATTTGGTTTTCCATTGATTACTACTTCGCCAATTCAAGGTACTAAATTTATCGATCGACAAATGCAGAATAGTCTATCATAATCGTTTCACTAGATAATTTTGAAGCGAGAAAATGCTCAAACTTCAAAGAGTTTCAAATGATTTTTGTATTTTAGCTAACAGTTTCCAAAAGATAGAACTTTACTTTATGAACATAAAATCGTTTATAACTGAGATAGTAGGTTTTCAATCGATTTTTACCTGATATTGTGTAATTTTATTTGTCCAATTTTTCTATTTACGAAAGAATTTCATCAATCATTTCATCCTACCACTGCCACTTTTCAGTATCATTCGAATAATGAATTGCATTTGATTTAGCGTAAGTGAAAAATACTCCACTGTAATCATCTGTCACAGAATCAAAACGTAAAATGTGCACATTTCAAGCATATCAAGATTGCATGAAAAACTGAAGAAAGTAAATGATTTCTGTAAGAAATTCAATTTTTAGTGGAATTTTGAAGTTCATCGACTTTTATTCTTCTATTGTTCACAACATTTTACGAAGGATAAGTGTGTGCAGATGCTGAAAATCAAGCGATAGTAGCAGTATGATCTACTCTTTCCGAATAACTACACCCAGAATGAATGATTACCGTTGGTGTTTTATCGATTAGAAACCGACTCGAAACACTCCCGCTTGGTGAACTGTCGTTTAGACAGAGACAGAGACAAAGACAGTGTAGAGAGAGAGTATAGTGCTCATGATGTTGACGGATATACAGAGCACTGAATTCGCTTTCCGCTTCACATTTTCTGTCGATCCTCTTGGGAAAAGAAAAGTACAAGTAAAATTACTTTGAATGCAATGCGTTCTATTTTCCGACTTTTTCTCTTCATTCGATGTCAATTTGACTTTGTTTTGCTGATGGTATAATTTTTGTTTTCATTTTTTCATGTTTATTTTTATTTATTTACCATGCATTTAAGAAACAACTTTTTTTCTATTGGACGAAACATTTTCCCCCGAAATCGAATTGTCACTTGCACTGATTGCAATAGAGTATTTAAATACTGAAATTGCGCACGAAAATAGTAAGCGAGAGCTGTTAGTTATGTCCATTTTTTGTTTCCTGTTGGAAATGACATTCGTGGAAAAAAGCGAATCACGTTAATATCTGACAATTTATTATTTATAAACTTCAATTGTGACTGGGAAATGGATTTCAGTGTCACTGAATGCATACCATGAATTTCATTTGGTACAAAATTTATATGAAGCAATGAACTATACTTGTTGTACTCTGTTAAGTAATTGATTTTCATCGTTCGATAAGCTCCTCTGTGGCATATTGCAATTGGCGAATAGGAGCAGTTATGAATAAATAAAAGGTTGATCACAGCATAGTTTTTGAAATGAATACAAAACCTTGACCCACATCTACCTTAATTGAACGAATTAAATGAATAAATTGGCTGATGTGAATGTGACTCAAATACATAAACTAAGCACATAAGACAAAATATGTGCAACATATGAAACAAAAATTGTCTAACCTTATTTTGATAGCAAAATACATACACATGCACGAATATCAACACAAAAACTGTCTGACTGTGTTTTGTTGTCAATTCTATGTGTTGTGTTCGCAATGATGATGTCGACGTTGACGATAAGTGTACACTACCAGTGAGTGGTACAGCATATTTCGCATAAATATCAATAAAAGGTCATAATATGTTCGCTTTTAAAATAAATTATCATCGAATTCCCACAAGAATATCAAAACAAATGGTCAAACTTATTATTAAGACATTTCCCATTTGTTGAGATTTTGTTGAAGAATCTCGACGTTGAGAGTAGAACAAAAATGAGCAAAATGTGCTTTGTGTATGTGTGTGTGTGTGTGTATGAACAAAAGCCAACAAATATATGCGGATAAAATGTGGCAAAACTAATGCCACAAAATAGAAGATTTTCGGTGGTGAATCGAAATGATTGAATTGTGGATGGGGTATATGTGTATCGTTCGCAAGTATTTTCAACTAACCGCTAATGTATTTATGTGATTTACGCGATCTATTCTCTTTGTAGCTGCTTGTTTGCCATTGTATGTGTTAACAATTCGCTCAAACGAAAAACTTAATGCATTGAACAACAGGACTTGTGCTGAAATTTACTCTATCCAAACTGATCCTGAAAAAAAATATATGCATTTATATATACATATATGTCAGCCATACTTTATTACTTTCAATTACATTTCAGCCGAATAATTGACAGTGTGAAACAATGTTGATATAGAAAAAAAAAATCCGGAGTAAAAATGTATGTCAAAATATGTACATAAATAGTGTTTGTGGAAATGCTTATTTATGTTGACTTTTTGATGCAGTTGGATATTTTGCGTGTGAAGAATGAAAATTGTGATGAAACTAGATTGGTTTTTTTTTTTAAATCACATCAAGATCGACTCTCAATACTTCAGCGTGAACAAAATAACGCCTGCTTTTTTGCTTTGTCTAAACGCTTATTCACTGTTCATTTCAACATATGTAAATCATTGGCTGATTTTCCATTTTTTGTTCTTTAGTACGGTCTTTGCTTTTGTTATTTTCCAACAAATAATATGTAAATCAGTTGCTGTGCAAATCAGAGTCTAAACCCTTAATTCTTTAATCAAATGCATATACCCTGTAAAAATATTCGTCTCTGAAGATTTGCGGTGTCACTATAAATAATTGATTAGTAGTGGTGTATGATTTGCCTTTTTTGAACATTTGTTTTCCGTCTCTGCACTTTTTACTCATTTTAAAATAAATTGTGTCAGCGGGGAGTGATGGGTTTCATGGTTATTATTTCGTATTCCTCGTTTTTTTTTTTTCCTTCATCGTTCGTTGCACCCAACGACGCGCATATTTATCCAAAATTTCGAATGGGAGAAGGAGAATGAAACGAATCCGAGTCTGTTGCCATGTCTAAAGTGAAGTGAATGTGATTTTCGAAATAAATGCATCTATCGGTGATTCGCAAATACACCTTTGCATTTTTCGATTTTCCTTTATTTTCTTTCACACATCGCTATTCTATTAATATAAATTGTGTCCTTCTCAGTGGCAAAAGGCATTCTCAATCAGTTTGTTTGTTGAAACTGCGTATTTTCTGTCCCTTTTTATTCTACTGTCATATTTAAAGCCTGAATTAACTTTTAATGGTGCAAAGAAATTTATTTGGTATTAGATTGAGCATTTAAAACGGGGAACCGATCCAATTCGAATTCTGTCGGAAAATACGACACTATCACAACTGAATCATTTGCAGAATGCTGAGCGTAGAAGGGAAAAACAGTAACAACTAATACGCAATCTGTTGTAAAAAGGCGTCAAAAACACGTTTCAACTCAAACAAAGGGGGGTGGATGTTGGTTGAATCAACTAATGCGTTGGTTTGAATGCATTCACATGTTATGCGTGGTTGTTGTTGTTGCGTTGTTTTTTTTTTTCGACTGACATCTTCGGGGTGGAAATGCCATTTGAAATATCTACTAGATTGAGTGTGAATGAAGAGCAAAAAGGAAAAAAAAAAAAAAACTAAACACATCCCGAGCAGAACCACACAAAACGTTTGCCTTTTGAATAATAAATTATTATCACATTATGTTGTTTTGAATAACATTATTTTTATCATTAGCTTTATTGCATCTCACATGGTAATATAATGCTATTTTATTTGACAATACCGCACCATTTACCATTCAGTGGAGCGAATGATTTAAATATTAGTTGATGATTTCATGCCTTTCAATTTTGGTTTTTCACTTCGCCTGAATCTGAATTCAATATCAGGTGATAATTTGATCAATAGTTTTCGTTTCTTTGTTCGTTTCTTTATTTTTTTTCTCGATGAGATTGAAGAATTTTCTCATCATCTTCCTATTTTTCTAGCTTCATTACTTGGGCATATTATTCGTTTTCGCTTGAAAAAATGTAAAAAAAATCTCGGTCAGCAACGCTTCAATGAATAAAAAAAGCGGAAAATATTCGACTCAATGCATTTGGGAACATACACCTCGTTAAACCTATTTTGACTTTTGAAATTAAGAGCCGTCACGAATAGTGCCCGAGTCTCCCTATCGATTCAATGCTCCAGAAAATAGACATATATCATCACGGAAAAGAAGAGCATTATTTTTGCATTATCTGGAACATATTTAACACCTGCTATCTAAAACTGTTCGCTACCCCAGTTTATAACGAGTGTTATGCTCTTATGTACGACACCCGAATAAATGCTTTTCTAGGGGTCAGAAATGAAAGAGAGAGAGAGAGAGAGAGAGAAATAGAACCAAGCAATACACACTATACTATTCGATTTCTGGCGAATAACACTGAAGACTCGTTTGATGCAATCCCATTCATTCAATGTGATTTTAACCATATATGCGAGTGTATGGAATTAACATTGTGTGTCTTTTGAAACAGATAAATCAATTCGAACGATATTAACAGTTGAAATAGTATCATCAATATTAATAATTCTCATTTGTTTGTATGTTCTATCTTTTTTCAATTCACACCAAATCAGGTTTGGTTCCAAAATCGGCGCGCTAAATGGAAGAAACGAAAGAAAACCACAAATGTATTTCGGACTCCAGGTGAGATATCGAAAATTACACAACGTATTGTTCTTATAATGTCCGAATCCTATAAATTGTGCATTCGCACTCGGCTTCACTAAATTGCTCACAAATGAACAATATAGTGCTGTCGTTATGGTTTAGAGTTTAAACACAAAAATAGCAATAACAAAATTTGGAACGAATTTTGTTGATTTTGTCTTCCAAAAATAGGTGCGTTGCTACCTTCACACGGTTTACCACCATTTGGTGCAAATATCACTAATATTGCGATGAGCGAAGGACTATGCGGTAGTTCGATGTTTGGCAATGATCGGTGGAGTGTTGGTGTTACACCAATGACAGCAGGTAAATAATTTTTTATTGACCGCGTATTTTTGTTACTTTTTTCTCCTATTATGCATGCAATTCATTTAATATAAACGGCAGATGTTAAGTTGTGATTAGACGTACAAAAAATAATATTAGATGAATGAATTTTAACCAATTTTGATTGACTGATGAACTAACCCGTCTCTTCTATTTCGAAACTAACCAATGCCAAACACTTTAAATGCAACTAACCACGCAACTAACCACCGAAAAGGGTTTGGTCAGCTTAATCAATCAACCTCACTTTCTTCATCAATAAATAGTGGTTTAAATACGGGAATAAATATATCATCGATGGGCGCTGGAGGCTATCAGCACTATGGACTCAATGCGTTGGGTGAGAATGAATATAACGAATTCTAGTTTGATGACTAAAACTGTTTCAATTAAAGTCTTCTTTTTATGTTGGCCTATTTGTATCGCATGTTTTTACTTTGGTTTGGTTTGGTTTGTAAAACTGTAGAAAAAGAACTCGATTTCCATTGTAATCGTTAATTCCAGTTAATTCGAAGGCAGTTTTGATTAGTGTTTTAACCTTCTTATGTTAATGGGTTTCGTGTCAATGTCGTAGCATTCATGGTAATGATACAATGGGAGAACGAAACCAAAAATCAGAGAGAAAACAGCATCGTTTCTAATGAATCGGCCACAGAATGAAAATGACCGGCGAAAAAAAGAATGGTCGACAGTCACAATCGTGACTCTAAACACTAATTAACGGACAAATAATATTTCGTCGCCTTTTGTTACTCGAATTTATTATGCATTTTCTAATAAATTCAATATTTAATAAGTATTATACGGCATATAAGCAACTCACAAATATCCTGACATCAGCGGCTGGCGACACTCGCCGCAAACACACATAGACAAAATCGATAAAATAGCAAAATCTATATCATTGTTATCGCATACCGTCTACATTTACTGTGTATTTGTGTGCCTGGGCCATCGGTATGAAATTACACTCCGAATGTTGCTATTGTTCGTGCTGAGCGCAGCAAAGTGTTCTTTTTCATTCTATTATACGTTTTCGTCTTGTTCGTTCCTTCGTCTGTTTCTAAATTTATAAGTCACGATCGATAAATATTTACTTAATTTTTTCTTCTTCACTCAAGCGAACTTTGTTGAAATTTTAATAAGTGTAAAGTTTTAAACACGATCCAAATATATTGCTAATACATTTTTTTTTTTTTAGTACAGTTCTGTTTCTTTTCTCTTGATTTCACCTCCATACATAATCGTTTTGTCTCTCTTTTTCCAACGTTTCGCATCCAAAATAACATCTTTAAAAGTTTAAAAGCGTCCGCTTAGTATGTATCTTTTTGTTGGTTTTTTCCTCTATTTTTTTTTTTTGTGCCTCGCAACTCGAAAAGAGAAAAAACAATAATTAAATATTTTTTTTAGGGTCGCATGGAATTCGACAATTAGAATGTATGATTTGAGTGATCGTCGAAAAAGTGTTAATTGTTGTTTGACATTATAAACACATTTCATTTCGAGAGACAGAGGCAAAAAATATAATAATGGTAGCGATGGCGACACTAGAATTATTGAGAACAAAACAAATGCTTTTGTTGTGTAGCCGACAAGTTTTTAGAGTTATTTTCAGCTGTCAATCTTCGAATAGCAAACAATTTCTATGAAATGATCAAAATTAAATCTGAAAATGACACATGAAAAAAAATATACATGGAGAGCGGGAGAGAGAGAGAGAGACCGCGATTCTTTTTGAATGCATTTAACATTTTACGGTGAAAATATGTCATAAACCAACGGAATCGCTTGACAAGTATGATCTCATCGTTCAATCGGCGAAAATGCATTTCAAACTTTAAAAGCTGAGACAAAACGAGTGAGGTTTAATTAAATACATTCCATTTCGGGCATAGTATCAATGGCAAAAATGCAGAATAATGCAATGCCCAAACTAATTGACGACTCACTCCAAAAACTTCAAATAGCTCAATAAATTTTGCGATATTGTTCATCTCTCAATCTCTCTCTCTCTCTCTCTCTCTCTCTCTCTCTCTCTCTCTCTCTCTCTCTCTCTCTCAACAACGTCAATCGATTGGAATTTTTGCACAAAACAGAGTCGATGCTGTTGCTCTTTTTCTTATTGTGTGAGAGAGAAAAAAATGACGAAAAAGAACTAGCTTTGTCCGATAGGAGTTTTTTTTTTTCCATGGTTGCAATATGAATAGAATGAAAAAATATAAGTTGACTGAAATAAAAAAAAAAACGAGTGAATGAAATATATTTGGCAAAGTTAGTCGATGCGACAATGTGTACAATATCAAAATGTTTTGTTATTTTTTCTCTCCTTATTGTTATGCAGGCGACTCGATGATGTACCAACACACAGTCAGTGGAATCGGTTGCTCTGGTAATTCACCAACATCAACTCCGCCCAACATAAATGCATGCTCATCGTCGACTCCGCCTCTCGCCAACTCAAATCATCAAAACAACAACTCCAGCCACGAAAACAATTCAGATCAATTGGTACGTATGGAATTGCGCCTCACTTTGCTTTGTTATCCAATTCGAGCTTTTATTGCCATACACAAAACAACATGCAGGACTAGACTTGTCTAGTCTGCGTTCGTTTACTTGTGTATGTGTGTGTGTGTGTGTGTTCGTGCCGCAGCACCGCACTGGTATAGAACCAAATATCCATTACGACTCTTTGCGAAAGGAATTCATTTTCCGATGGCCGTTTGAACGCTAACCAAAGAACAATTCATATTGTTGGACTATGTACACTGTGTGCAGTGTACACTGCACAATGCTTTCGACATAAATTTATATTTTCAATGAAATATTAACTGATTTTTCTTTCCTTTTCTTAATACTAAATTGTTTGGGTTACAATTGTAGGGTAGCCAAGGCACCAATCATCATGTTACTAACAATTGCCAAACAACAGATGGCAACGGGAGTAATAGTGCAAATTTGAACGGCAACGGCGGCAATGGCAATGACGAAGATGTTTGGCGAGGACACAGCATAGCCGCATTGAGACGACGAGCATCTGAGTTAAACAACTCGATACCATCGTATTTGCATCAAAATTACGATCATCACAATTCCGTTTACTGAGTATGGAAAACCATTTAAAAATGAAACAAACAACAACAAATCAAGGCACCGAATAATAGAAAATCCGGCGGATAGAGCTCAAAACGCAAATTCGAATTTGTTTCTAGTTTTTAGTTATGTGTACGGAAAACTTCATCAGCTGCAGAAGTTATTCCACAGTAATTCTACGTCTACGTATCAAATAGAATGCTTAATGAAAATTAATTACCACATACCCTGTATATTTAGACATGTAAACCCTTTCGGAAAGGCATTTAACATCTTACACTTCAAAAATGATTTTTGAAAAAAAAAAATGAAAGAAAATAAAAAGCGGACACGAATAAGAAAACAAGAACAGTAACTGTTGTGTATACGATTATTGAAAATAGAACAAAAATTATATATATTGACTTAATCTTAAGAAAGCAACAAAGCAAACTATAATAACAAAAACGATGAAATGGTTGTCAAAACGTTTTTCTTTCCTTTGAACAAGCTCGATTATCACATCCTGCTTAGACCATGAACTTCTTCATTTTTCTTTTGATAAATTACTAAATAAATGACATTTTTAAAAAAAGGAAATTTAGGAATTCTGTAGCTTTTTGAACACATAATAAATAATTGTGTATTTAAGATTTAAAAAAAGGAACCTTCATTTAAGATCACTCCGCGATTTGCACGCGAGTTTCCATACTATGCATATGAATTTAATATCGATGTGAACTGTGTACATTTCTATTTTTTTGACTTTTGGTTTGAATTTTCTAACCTATCCTATCTAATAATATCATCATTGGCGCAAACCCAAACAAAAACAAAAAAATAACACACAAGAATTTTGACGAGACTTAAATTTGTATACGAAATTCATTACATAACGTTTAATTAAAATGCAACAAATCTGATACAAGGGAATTAAGAAAAAAATAAATCTGTTTGAGACGTAGGAATTATTATTAAAAAGTGTAATCGAATAAAAAAAGAACAAAAATACAAAAAAAAAAAAAAAATCAGGAAGGAGTAATATTGAAATAAATGTAGTGTATTATAGCCTATACCTTTATATGAATTAAAATTTAAAATTATCGATAAAAACCAACACAATTTTTCGAAGAAATTAAAGAAAAACTAATGATGATAATGATGGATCAATAACTAACTAGGTTTATGGAAAACCCTTAGGATTACAATATCAAAAAATTATTGATTTGGTGAGATAAGATCCAACGAAATACAAAGACACATGCATCTATCATGATTTGGTGAAAATTTGAAAGAATGTATACGATTCCACTGTGACAAGACATACACACACATCAATATATTTACCTTGAAATATTTTAATGAATGCGCCAACCAAATATCCCAAATTCCGTTTTAATTGAAAACATAGCGGTGCACTGCCCATACAAACGTGCCGGGGCGCGTAGTGCTCTACGTCATATAGTTTGCATAACGTAGTTAGGGCGCGTAGTATTATCGTTGCACCGCTATGGAAAATTCTGCTATGCTTCGATATCGTCAACGTATACAGTGTGGCTAAATTGCCATCCAGTATGTGTTTTATATATGGCTATATCGAGAATACAGCCAAACACTGCATACGTATGAAATTACGAAGTGAACACAACGGAACATAATGAACACTCACTGTTCACTAACTCACTCAATCACTCACCTACTCACTCAACACATACACGAGTACAACACAAACGCAATAGCCGTATCAAGCATCTCATTCACAAATTCTACTCACATACCAGAAAAAAAAAATTCAAGCAAAATTAAAACTATTGTAATGATTAATATTAAATTTAAAAATATAAATGTGCATAACGATATTAATAAAAATTTAAATTAATTCAAAAGTTGGGACTATTTTTCAATTTATTTCGATGAAATCACACATTTTCATTAAAATGCCATTTTTTAAGGCATAACCAAAGCCGGGACATCTCTAATTATTGTTTAGTGGGCGTTGTGGAATATTTGTCAATATTTTAATTTTGTACAATGGTTTAGGTTTGGATTATTAAATTTGCCAAATTAAAAACATTTATTTTCAAGAGCAAATGGAAATTAAAAGCTTCATTTCTGGACACTGTATCGTTACATATTTCCATAAGATTGAAATTGAAATTCCAATTTTTCTATAAATTTTTGTTACGAACTATTTCCGGGAAAATCCTATTTGTACACGAAATGTACATTTTGTACGTTAATCGGACATTTTGTATCGTGGGGGTAGACATAAATGCTATTGGTAGCAAAAAAAGCATATATTTTTTTCTGTAAAAGATTCTTAGTAAGAGATAGAGAGAATAAAAACCACCATTTGAAATGCATTGGACAATGTATTATACGGAAATGCGTGACATAAATCGCATTCGTTTTCATTCGGAAAATATATGACACTAGGTCGCTCCGCGACTCTCTCAATTAAATTTCAGTCTATGTTTATCATCATCGATTCACTTGCTGAAATGGATTGTACACTCAATATCCGTTTTTTTATCATTCTTTATAAAATTTACATATTATCACATGGAAATATATGTTACATTACTTCTCTACCAGTTTCCTTAATTTTAGGAAAAATTCAACTATCCGTCAACATATAGCTGTGCAATAATTATTTTAAAATTAGCATTAATTGATGTTAATATTGAACAGCCAGATGTTAAAAAAATAAAATTGGTTGTACCGATAGGGTCATGTACCCGAATGTGAGCAACCTTTTTTCTTTTGACCATAAAAGCGTCAAAAATTTGAAATTTTGTACATCTGATGGCACTATTTTGTAGACGAAGGAAAATCCCAACTTTCTGCATCATTTGTTTTTCAAAATTTTAATTTTTTCCCAAAAAATTTTGAATTTTGCCAACATGCTGATTTTTTGACTTTTTCAAAACTGTACCCTAATGTGAGCCACCCCCAAAATTCATCGAAAAAATGCATTAATATCCACATAAATCATTTTAAATGTTGAATCAACAATCCTTTAAGACAAAT
Source organism: Sitodiplosis mosellana (assembly GCF_009176505.1). NCBI lineage: Eukaryota > Metazoa > Arthropoda > Insecta > Diptera > Cecidomyiidae > Sitodiplosis > Sitodiplosis mosellana. Next base: position 3,768,895 of record NW_022601408.1, read on the forward strand.
AAATGAAGATATGAGGGTACAGTTTTGAAAAAGTCAAAAAATCAGCATGTTGGAAAAATCCAAAATTTTTTGGGAAAAAATCAAAATTTTGAAAAACGAATGATGCAGAAAGTTGGGATTTTCCTTCCTCTACAAAATAGTGTCATCAGATGTACAAAATTTCAAATTTTTGACGCTTTTATGGTCAAAAGAAAAAAGGTGGCTCACATTCGGGTACAAGCGTGATTTCGCGCCGACTGACGCTACACAAACACAAGTTGAGCAAATCACAAATTCCCTTCGGATTATTGAAAATAGAGATGAAACCAACACTTTGTATATGTTTACCTTTAAAATCGTCGGAAAAATCACACAAAATAACGGTTTATATGATGATAAGGAAAAACTCTTTGAAAAAAAAATTTATCACTTCTTTATTTGAGTAACAAAACGTATGTGAATCTGGGTATTTGATATTAGAAAAACAAGATACTGTCAAAAGAAACCGATGACAGAAATTTCGTTGACATATGTCAACGTTTAGTCCGAAAATTAAAGGTGGCTCACATTAGGGTACGGCTCACATTCAGGTACATGACCCTATTAATTAATGTTAAAATAATAACTTATCGATTTTTGCACAGCTACCGCTCAACATGCCGGCCCGGTGCCTGCCGGTTAATCCAAGTCGGAAGTATAAACAAATTAAATTATCCGTGGTTATCAGCTAAGAACACACATGATAATGAAGAACATGAAAAACAAAATTTCTTCAAACTTTTGAAAATTTAATTCGAAAATCAAATTATAAGATTCTTTTTGAGGCTGCGAGAAATCAAACGATACGCATAATAATACCGCCTTGAATTGAAAAAAGGGGCAAACACTCGCGATAGACACACACACACAGACGAATTTTCAGTTCTATTTATAGATTCTCACACAAATTTTAGAATGAGAACACAAATTTTCCGATTTTTGACTAAAATGTACTAAAAAATTTCGCTCAATTTTTTCACATTGGACTCAATTTTCAAAAATGTTGCACAAAATTCAGGTTTTTTTTTCACTCAAATCGTGTACAATACAAGTTTTTTAAATTTGACTAAATTTTTCAAATTTTTTGCGAATCGCATTTAAAGAATTAGTTTCATCGTAGTTTGACTGTCATTCAAACGTCGTAAACAACACGCATATACAATGACAGCCATTTGTCAAGTAATTTCGTTATGCGTCGATGAAACGTTCACCACCTTTATGTGTGGTGGAGTGTGCAGACGGCAAACAAGTTTTCTCATTACGTATCGTAAACCATCCAAATTGTAACAATTGAACAAATAGACGAATTTTCTGCAAAACTTTGAAGAGTAACTGTTGTTCTTTATATCATATTTGAGAAGAACACAAAAAAACTTCCGATATGAATACATGAGTCATATATTCACGTATATATAGTCACATTAAAGTCATCATTAGTTTGTATTTTTTTTTTAGAAAAGTAGTTTATTTTGAGACTACAATTAGAACTATGTTACAATTTGGATGGTTTTAGATATATTTGAATTATTTTCACATATGAAAACATATGTGTTGGATACCGTTATATTCTGTATTTGCGCAATTTTTAAAATCGGAAGAAGAATTCATCACATTTTTTTCTTTGAAATTAACTTGAATTATATGGCACAAATGAAATGCAAAAAGTAAATATACTCCACTTTTCACCACACACAAGGATGAGGTGATATTGTAAATGACGCATGACGAAATGACTTCCACAATTAAGTCAATGTGTTGGTGTGTTGTTACATATAACGAATAGTGTCAAATCACAACAACATTGAAATAAAAACCGACAGTCTAATCCTTTTCGTTCCTATGCCCTTATATTATGTATAGATTTTCCAAGATCGCTTTGTTCGTATCTAAATACATAGAAGAGATTTGACGTAAACCCAGAGACACCCTCTAGACGGTACAACTTGAAGCTGTCATTAACTTATTGAATGTGAACGATGAACATTGTCGTTTACGCACACAGTATAACACACATAAACACAAGAATCGAAAGTGCCCGTGTATTTTGACAGTTTGATGCTCACCTCGCCTAGAGGGCCGATGTCGTTTTTGAATCACCAAGAAGAACGAGTGATTGTGCTCAGCGCTGACATTTGTTGATGAAAAGATATAGAAAGACGGAAGGGAAAACCCACTTTGTACATGAAACAGTAATTTTTGTATGTAAATTCACCGCTCAGTGGAACCCGCACACACAAAAGAAATTTATGACAAATCACTAAGTGTCATCGCAAACCGAGATAAACAGTATATTATAATGGTGTTGACATACACCACAGGCCAAAATTATGGAAACACTAAAAAATATATTGTTTCTACATTTTTCAAACATTTTTAGTTCAAAACTAATATTGGTTATGGAAACTTATCGAAATTTTGACCGAATGGAAGATTTGGAAGATAACATTTGGCCGGCCCATGGCCATTTTTTGGCCTTTTGCTGTGGGAGCCAAAATCGAAGTTTTGAACGGACTATCGGATTAAAAAGATAAATACGTCATTGGAAAGATCTCGAAAAGTGGATGTCATTTTCGGTACAAATCATCAAAATCGGCCGGCGTTTGGCCAAGATATGGCCATTTCAAAATTTGGGTCAAAAATTTAAAATTTCAAATCGTTTATCCAATTTCAACGTACTACACGTCGTTGAAAAAGTCGCGGAGAGTTCATGTCATTTTCGGTATCAAATATCAAAATCGGCCGGTATTTGGTCAAGATATGGCCGATTGAAGATTTCGGTCCAAATTTTGAAACAGCCATATCTTGGCCAAACGTCGGCCGATTTTGATGATTTGTACCAAAAATGACATCTAATTAGTGAGATCTTTCCAACGGCGTATATAACTTTTTAATCCGATAGTCGGTTTAAAACTTCGATTTTGGCTCCCACAGAAAAAGGCCAAATGTTATCTTCCAAATCTTCCATTCGGTCAGAATTTCGATAAGTTTTCATAACCAATATTAATTTTGAACTAAAAATGTTTGAAAAATGTAGAAACAATATATTTTAAAGTGTTTCCATAATTTTGGCCTGTGGTGTATGCGAATGCGATAGAATTCATCGCAGAAGTAGATGTCAGCACCATCAAATACATGGTTTATCCCGGTTTGCGATGAAATTTAAAGGTTATGTTTTCTCTGTGCGTGTCTATAAATTCAGTTTCGCACTGGCACAACTGGCAAACCTGCGCTCATTCAATGAAATTTCATTCTATCAAGCCAAATTATCATTCGATTCGAAGTAGATCGATTTCTGGTAAAGATTTCAAATATTGAAAATAAGAAATCTTTGTTTAACTAATATTGGTATCACGGAGGACGATAGTCCGACAAGTGACGCCCCATAGACTGTGCATTTTTTATATTCTTTTGAAAATCTGTGAGAGAGGACGATAGAGAACATTATTATTATTATTATTATTTATTGACACCGCCAAATACTGGCTGTATGAATCTTAAATCCACATTTGCATGCATTAGCACATTGTATCATAAATATGCTCTGTGTATAGAGGCATTCATTTATACGTATAGTGATACAGTCTGCTGTACAGCTTCGATGCACAGTGCACACTGCACACACAACTGTCGGTGGAGCTGTATACACTCCCCGAAATAATTATAGCCGCACTCTCATTTTTTCAGTTTTCATAAAAATAAACGCAAATATTGTCGCAGTTTTATTATATTGTTTTACTAAGGACCGTTTACGAATACACCACAAACAGATTTACCCAAAAAGATGTCATATTTCCTATTTTTTTTGTGATTTTTCTGTTTTTGACGTGATGAAAGTGCGAATAATTATAAACGCACCCACAGTTTTATGCAACAAATGCGGACTATTGATATGTTTCTGATTTGTATTATTATTTATTGTTTTGGGTGCATTTTAGAGCATTTCTGCATTTTTACAAATATTCTTAAAGGTTTTGGACACCCTGAAAACGGCCAATCGGCCATGGCATATGAGCTCCGATTCATGTGTGGGAAAAAGTCGGAAAATTCCACTAAAGGTGATTGTAAATGGATACAAAACCAACTGGTATTTAAAGGATGGAACTAAATACATAATATTATGCAAAAAAATCGGTAAAAATTCTTGGCATTCTGGCCAAAATAAGCAAAATGGCCGCTATAACCTCAAAAAAAATCACGGAGTGGCCATTTTTTTTGGACATTTTTTAAATAATTTCAAATATTTTCACTAATTTTGTATTGAACGTAATAAAATCGTCAATGCTGGATGTGATGAGCATATTTTAAGGTGTCTTACACATTTGATACGACCTTTCTACTGTTTACAACAACTTTACAGATTCTTCGTCAAATCGGCGTTCATAGAAACCCTTCCTTAAGTAATTAAATCATGCTAATATTCTCCAAAATCATATTGAAAAACAATCTTACAAAATATTTTCATTCCAAAAAGTAGTTTTATGCACATTATCTTGCACCTATAATTTTGGCCAATGTTGGTACTGATTTATGATCGGTAGAATTTGCTTACTGTGTATTGCTGATTTCTAAGAACTTCCTCAACGCAATCTTCATTGACGATTTTATTATGTTCAATACAAAATTAGTGAAAATATTTGAAATTATTTCAAAAATGTCAAAAAAAAAATGGCCACTCCGTGATTTTTTTTGAGGTTATGGCGGCCATTTTGCTTATTTTGGCCAGAATGCCAAGAATTTTTACCGATTTTTTTGCATAATATTTTGTATAAGCTCACAGAGAAAACTGAGTTGATTTTTACGTAGCAAAATGTTTGAAAGTGTCAAATTCCAACA